>NC_082685.1:85422036-85722036 GCF_949987515.2 Delphinus delphis
GTTCCAGAGACTTAATTCTATTATTCAATTTCCTAGTTGCTTTCACCACAGGAATTTAGGAAGATCTAGGTCCCTAAGCATCAACTGTCCAACAGTTACTGTTCTAATAATTTCTACAGAAACATCATTCTCAATCTCTTTGGTATACACAGTTTTTTGTGTACCCCACAAAATGATCTAAACCCATAAGGACCCCAATAATGAAACGAGTAGTCTAGTTGATGGAAAGTGCCCCGTTGGGTAATTAGGCAAATCACAGTGGCACCCAGAGCAAATTGCTTACTCTTTCCAGGCAAGAGTTGTCCCATCTTTAAAATAAGGAGATGGGAATTTAGGTTTTACAATGATAGAATAAAAGCATTTTTGCACCCTTCTCTTGAAAATCACACCCACAACTAGAAAAAAAAGCACAAACATAAAGTTTGATTATGATTAAAGTAGGGAATCACCCACTGTAGTCCAAGAACACAGCCTGTGAAGTTGGAAGTCAGATGGGAGAATGATAAATGATTAGAGTAATGGAAAAGTTTTGCAAATAGTGTTGATGGTTGTGCAATACTGTGAGTATAATTGTTGCCACTGAATTATACCTTTAAAAATAGTTAAAATGGCACAATTTGAATATATTTTTTACCACAATAAATTTTTTTAAAGGAATGATAAGTGATTTAGTAGATTTTGGTCAAACAAAAATGCATGTAGGTTGAGAGTACCGAAGAACAGTTTACCAGTCTGCCTCCCAAAAAGATCTCAGAATTGGAGGTCATGTAGTAATACAAGGTGAGGGTAGTGAAAATAGGGATTGCTTGAAAATGTGTACAAGTTGCAACTAGACCTCCTGGTCATTTCCACTGCCCCTGGTCAGATGACCTCACCCCTTCCATCCAGGTAGAAGATGATGCTCTGGGAAGACAGAATCAGGGAGTCTCAGGACTTAAAGGCTACAGGGACTGAAGAGGGTGAGGGAACCACACCGAAAACACAGGTGAAAGTCTAGTGGTCCTACACCTGAGCCTCTAGCCTCTTCCCCTGAGGAGCTCCAAAATGCAGATAGTCAGGGCTTATCCCTGTGAGCCACGTCACTACAGTCGTAGCTGATTTTAAAATATGGAGCCAACAAAAACAAAAACAAACAAACAAAAATAAATAAAATAAAATAAAATATGGATCCAAAGAAGAGCCGAAGCAATGGCTAAAAGAGTTGAAAGTCATTGCCTCTAGGAAGGAGGAGGGGAGGGAATGGGAAAGTACCCCTAAGTTTTTGACTGGCCTTTTATTATTATTTGATTTCTAAACTGTATGCATGCAATACTTTGGGTTTTTTAATGATGAGAATAAATTTAAAAGACATAAAATAAGGGATGATTTTTAACAGTCCCTCTTGCCTTTTGTTTGCTTTAGTCATATTCAGTCATGTTGTCCTTTAGAGAAAATACTGTTTCTAGATTCTTGACTTTATTCCATAAGGGAAAAAATTTTTTACCAAAATAGCTGTTTCTAGGTAGCGCTAATTGGCGTTATCATACTTTTTGTGTTGAGTATGTTTGTATTTAGATAGATATTTTTCCTCCTAGTAATTATATGTCTGTACACTAGACTATGTCTACTTCAAGATCAGTAAATTAGTCCGGATTCAGAATGTCTAATGATGTAACCTGGACTGGGCTAGCTTCCTTTATCTTTTTTTTTTTCTATTCCATTTACTAAGTAATGGAATAGAGTATGTTTAAAAACATTTGAGGGAAAAGTGTCCTATCTAATATCCAGCCGCTTTGCATTTGCATAGAAAATGTGTGCTAATTTCAAAAGGTCTTATCTATACCTTAGAGAAGGAATGGGATTTTATATTTTGCAGCATCTTCTTTCCATATAGAGATATCTCATTGGCCTAGTCACTAACAGGCTTATGTTTTAATTCATTTTTATGAATCTAAACAATGATTTGATTTAACAGACATTGTTGTAATAGGTATTTTTCAGCAGACTGCTGCAGTTGATTTGTACAGTTCTTTGTTTGCTCCTGTGAAAAGACCATTTTCATCTTTTGTTTTTATTTTCAAAACATACAAGGGTCACTAAACCTCTTTAGAAATTGCTTCTGAATAGTCATTCTTTGTGTGGAAAAACTACAGTATATTCCTTAAGTGAAATTCAATCAACTACTTTTATGGTAACTGGGCTTAAAAGACATCAGTGAAAATACCCACACAAGCTCTTAAGATCCAGGCATTTGTTTCAGCTGACTTTAGTATGTACTTATCCATTGTGCATCAAATAATGAGCAAAATAGCCAGACTTCTAATAAGCAAGTACAATATAGACAAAAGAGAACACTGATTTAAGGTCCTAGTGTCAAATGCGGTAAAACACTCTGTTTATAGCGGGTCAGGCTTGGGTTTACAATTAGCACTAATTACTGAGAAAAAAATCAAAACCACAGCTTTAAGGAAGGACACTTTTCACTGCAAGATCAAAGCCATTCTCTACAGAATAGGGAAGCCTCTGCCGCTTAATTGCACTGAAGTGCTAATTGGATTGTAAGGAACTTTCATGAGTTCCTCCAATTAGCCAGCCATCCCTGACAAAATCCAAAAAGAAGAGATTATGAGTTCTTAGAGCTTTTGTCTATAAGGTTGCCATTTGTATACTTGAGTGAATGTAGCCTTGCCTCCTTTTTATGCAAATTGAGGTCTTTGGGGTCCCAGTTATTAGCTTCCTATAAATAGCCTTGAAGGTAGAGCTATCCATTCGATATCAAGTCTTAACTGTGTGCTAATGATAATGGGACAACATTTAATGGAAACCATGATTTTTATTAAGATTCTTCATTTAAAGCATGAGAATTGGGTGCAGCTTCTTGGCTCAGGATTGTTTTCTCATGCAGTTAGGATCCAGTTAGCATATTTGTATTACATTTGATATTTGTATCACATTTAAGTACTCTTCACTTTGGGTAATTTTTTGGAAAGGAATAGATAATCAGTAATTTCATGGTGTTTGTTCTCTAAGTAATCATTTTTATCCCCGAGAATTATTCATGGCTCTAATTGTGCTTTGCCCAGACACTGCATCCCCTGTGATTTTTATTGTTGTTGTTTGATCATATAAGGCAGCAACAAATCTTTCAGCTCACCATGTGAAAGCTCGTATGACAAAGTGATCTCTTTGCGCAAAATTCTCCATTTGGATAAAGAAAATGGGAACCTTTTCTTGATGCCGGGTCCTCCTTACATAAAGTGAAGTAAAAAAAAGAAAGGGCAGCTGTGGAGTGAATTCACCTGTCTATATTAGATTGGGTCCATGATAAATCTTAAAAAGCTCTTACTGACATAAAACCTATTCCACTTTATTTACATTCCTCAAACTTTGTTTATTTGGACATTTGCCTAGGTGATAAAAGTGCTAGGTCTCCTTTGTACTGGCAAAGGAAGACAAACTTAAGCATTTATCCAGGATTTTAGATGTTCTGAATTATCTGATGATTAACCTCATTAACTGGAAAAGAATTTACTTCCCACACTTTACTTTCTGTTATATAAACCCTAGAGTGAGTTTTCAAATAATAAAATTGTTGATTTGCATCTCCAAAATTTGAGTATGCTAAAGATAACAACAACAGAGTGTCAGAGAGTAGTAACATGATTTTCCATGCTCCCAGAGTCAAATGTTTCATGCTGTTTGTGTATTTTATAATAAATGGCGGTATTAAAATAATAATGGTACCTACTATGTGTGCAGTTGGTACTGTTAGACATTTTACATACTTTATCTCTTCTTACTATGAGACTCAAAGAAAAAGCAGTGCTATCCTCATTTTCCAGGTAAAAATACTGAAGCTTAGAAAGGCTCAGTAGCACAGCTGTTAAGTAACCCAACTACTTACTAACTAGAGAAGCCAGGATTAAAATCCAGTTTTTCCTGACTTCAAAGCCTTTGCTTTCAGCTTGTAGAAATTGTTGGCAAATTAGATCCCTCCCCTTATGTTTAGTCTTAGCATCTTGTACATTTCTTTTTTTTTTTAAACATCTTTATTGGGGTATAATTGCTTTACAATGGTGTGTTAGTTTCTGCTTTATAACAAGTACATTTCTTATGTAGGTCTTATCGTTTATATTTATGTGTTGCTCCTGTTAAATTTCTCATTCCCCATTTTAAAAGCAAGGGACTGTGTCTGTCTTGTTCATCAGTGCCTAGTGAGAGTGTCTGGCCCACAGTAGGCTCTCAATTAATGGGAGGAGGCCCAGGACCAGAGCCACAGGCTTCTCACTCCCAGATCCTTCAAGTATTCAGGGAAAGTCCTGGGATTTACAATATATATGCAGTTTACTAAAAGATCAGGATTTGAGAATCCTACAAATACTTTATTCTTTGATAGTGTGTGATTACTTCTTCCAAATATTTTAAGTGTTTTTTTGTTTTCCTCCTCATCATGAACACATAATTTTCTGTTACAGATAAAGACTTCCCTACAGGGGGGTGGGTTTTGTACCATGAAGTTATTCAGATAGCTTTTTAAAATTAGATTATTGGGTGGTATGCATTGCTTGAAATAACTGTCTTCTCTATCATATTTTATGCTTTTGCCAAATTCTGGCATATCTATGAGGAATCCTATATGAATCTTGAAATTACTTAAATTGTTAAAAGAAATTTATCAGCTGTGTAAATTTACTGATATCCACTTCTCTGTTCTAATTTATGAAAATAATTAGCTTATGGTTACACAAGATTCCTTAAAATAAAATGGAAAGTGGTTCATTTTAAAAAACTAACACTTGCTCTGTTATTTACAGCCAACTGGCCCATAGGTATCTTCTAAAATTGCATTTAAGAATGTAAGAAAAATTTTTAAAAAATTAAAAGAAAAGAATGTAAGAAAAAATTTTAAAATCCCATCTGGCGTGTAAAGCAGTAGCAGTAACTTCTATGTAATGGTCTTTCAATTTTTGCATGTAAATGTTATTTCTTATCCTAATAGTATATATTTCTCATCTGTAAAATGGGAATAATACCAGTATCAAAGGGCATGTGTTGTAGGTTGTATCACAGGCCTGACAGAGTAGATGGTCAATAATTGGTAGCTATTTATATAGTGGAACGTTAGTCACAGTGAAAGCATGGGTTATTAAATAATGTCATTACTGTTTTTTTACCCTACATGAAGAGTTTTGTACTATAAGTCCTAACTTGTATATACAAAGTTGGCCCTTGAACAACGCAGGGGTTAGGGGCACCGACTCTCTTTGCAGTTGAAAATCTATGTATGACTTTACAGTCGACTCTCTGTAACCATGATTCTCCATCCCCAGATTCAGCCAACCAGGGATCATGAAGTACTGTAGTACATATTTATTGAAAACATCTGCGTATAAGTGTGTGTGTGTGTGTGTGTGTGTGTGTGTGTGTATGTGTGTGTGTATGTGTATATATGTTATATATAACTTTATATAGTTTTTAATTTTTTGGTAAAAATATGCATGACACAGAATTTACCATTTTAAGTGTACAATTCAGTGGCATTAATAAGTACATTCACAGTGTTGTGCAGCCATCATCACTGTTCATTTCCAGAACTTTCCAAATAGAAACTGTTATATGTTTTATTTTAAATTTTAAATTGTTTTCCATTTTTAAAGAATTAGACAACAAAAAATATATAACAGATCTATAGTGAACATTTACTGTGTTCCCTTTTTTTAATTCCAAAGGCATTTCACTCTTCTGTGAATCACATTTACTATAATGAATTAATGAATCAAGGTATCATTATAAAAATCTTGATCTTTTCTTACCCAAACTCCAAGAACCCATCTCCTATCCTTTGTTCCCTCCCACCCATTGCCACATACCCACCCATGATCACTGGAAATCAAGAAGTTCAGCTGAGAAAGCTGTGCAACTGAGATAGAGGTTCTCACATCCAAATGAAGGCATTCTCCAACTAGCTGTCTTTCAGGAAATAAATATTTATCAGGAAAAACATTTGACATTAGTTCTATTTTATCCACAGTGTAGCAGGTTTTGACTGATTTTGATTTACCCATGAGTTTAAATCATCTCTATTTCCCCAGGCCTTGCCCCACTCTTAGTGCCCACCCCCCACCGCCGTTCCCTTAGTTAACAGACATTGACCACACTTGGTGATCCCATGTCTGTGCCTCTTGCATGTATTGCTTTTTCTGCCCTAGTGTCCCTCCCCAACTTGAACCTCCACTTGTTTGCAGCCAGGCTGGTTGTTACTATCACTCTGTGGTCAGCTCAGACTCGCCTTCTCAAGGAATCCTTCTCTGGCACCCAGCCCACCTGCCTCTCCTCTGTACTCCGGTAACTTCCTGTGCAAAACCTCTGGTAACCTGCATCACACTCTGCTGAGAATTAAATACTCACCAGCCTTCTTTCCCTCTGGATTGGGAATTCCCTAAGGTTTGGTAGTGTTACTTATAAATATTTATAACCCTATTTTCTAGCACAGTACTGGCACAGAGGAGGCAGTTAGTAAATAGTTACTAAATAAATGTTACAGAACTAGAGTTTTTCCAATTGTAGTCAACCTTTCAGACCCAAGTACAATGGATTGCTATATTTGTATTTTCAGTCTATCAGAATCCTTTGGGGGTTACTCTTAAGGTGAGAGTAGATGAGCAACTGTTGCATGTAAGGAGGACAAGTTGAGTCCCAGAACTGTGAGCTCCGGCCCACATGAAAAGCAAGGTATCCAAAGGAGTGAAAATAAAAACGAAAATAAGAACCAACAGGAACCACAAAGTTCCCCAAATTTGCCTTCTGCCCATATCATTCCTGTTCTTGGTTAATCTGAATATCAGTTCCCACAACAGAATAAGGCCCCAGGACTTGTGTGTCGCATGAGAAGGAAAGTATACAGATTAATTTTAGTCATTGAGAACAAATCTACTGAAATGTTCTCTGCAGTAAGTATGGATTTTACTGCAAAGTGCTGAATAAACCTCCCAGAGCTTTTCTTGCCTTTGTGAGACCATGTTAGTTCAAAAGACAAAAAAAAAAAAAAAATGCATAAAAGAAACAGGGAACTCAGAGGCCATTTCTGGCCACAACTTTAGCAAACTGCTTTAAGCTCTGGTCTGTGTCAGTTGAGACCATGTTGGAAGGGACCTGAAACTGATATTTTCAGTAAAATTCAGACATAGTCCCCATGTTATAAGAACCACTATAACAAAACTTAGTACATTGCGCATGTGAACTTTTTTGCATAATAAAAGCCACCCCTACTAAAATATAACATATGATGGGGTGATTAGCATGCTTTTCACAGTGTGGTCATTGAAATGTACCAAGCAAATAAACTAGTGAATTTGATGAGTGGGTAGAAGGGAGTATGAAGTTGATTAGAACCAGGTGAAAGGCAGGTGAGGCATATCACAAAATGCATACAGAAATAAAATCTATCTCCATAACAAAGAGTTGCCTGTGTACGTGTGAGTGTGTGTGATTATTTCTCAGCCCTACATATTAAATAATGATCGTGATTCAGAACGTTTTAATTTTCTGTGTAACTGAATAAAAGTAAGTTGAAAATACATGAGGTTCTTCTACATGATTCCTGAACACCTCTCTTTATATAAAGTGGTCTTTGTACTTTGCTAGACCCAGGGTTCTGTGAGAGAATTTCACCCATCAGCATCTAAACTAAACTTAGTGATCAGCCCTGAATGCAGTGGGCCCCCACCTAAGAGGAGAACAATTCCATGGCCCAAGCACTCGTCAGAAAGTCAGAAATATCACGGGGTATTGTGCATATAAGAGAAGGGCCTTTGATGTAAGCACCAAGGCTGTTACCATGGAGACCACATTCAAGTCACTTCCTGATGCTAAAGCACCTGATCTTCATGTCTCCACTAATTTCCACAGAACCTTGACCATACTTGACAGTTTTAACTCTAATGTGACAGAGTTTATTTTAAGAAAATATGTGATTGCCCCATCATTCATAAAACTGAGGATGCAGAATTTTGAAAGATGTGCAATAATCCCTGTAAAATTTGGAACTTGATTCAATTTTTCCTTCATTTTCTTCTTAGCATTATCACAGGATTATTTTCTACGTAATTTTGAATGTTACTGTTTTAATTTAGGAGAAAGCACAGGCCTGTCTAATGTAGGGAAAATGGGCCACAGGGTGTTAGCTGGCCCAGCACTAGAAGAAGAGACTGTTGTTTAGAGGTGTGCCAGGAGCACCCATAGGAGTGTTCATTTTAGAGCTTTTGCCCCATTCCTCAAAGAAGTGAGGCCAGAGCTTGAGTGGTCCCAAAGCTTCCGTTAGATTGTATCATCATAGGCTGTTGTTGGATGAGTCACAGCTAGAGCATGAGCAGTGGCCATCGAAGGGGGAGTGATTGAAGGATGGAAGAATTCTGGTAACTTTTCATTTGAGGATGAGGAAGGAGCTCTTAATGATATATTTCTTGAGATATACAAAATACAAACATGCTGCAGGTCACATTTCAAAATAAAGAACGTGGTTTCTTGTAAATTCTAATTTGTCATGTTGTTTTTACTGAACTCTAGTTGTGTGACATCACTTTGAAATAAAATTAAGAAATGGATGATTTTTTTTTTAAGTGAGGCCATAGGTCAGAGAAGCACGCTGTAAATATCTCTGTATTAAATAGCCCAATCATTTGCGTTTTGGTGCTTTGTAAGGACAAGTTAACTTGTAGCTGGCCCATCTATAGAGGGATAAATAATTTAGGCTTTTCTTTATTCACAAAAGGAGATAGAAAAAGATATATTAGATGTTGACTCTTAAATTTTGAGTTGGCTGAAGTGCAGATCACTCTGAGGTCTGTATAATATATCTTTTGTTCTGAGAGTAAATATTTTACATTAGTCAATAAGAGTATTAAAACTGAATAAGGGGAAAGGGTAATGGCCTATGAAGGAAGAGAGATATTTAAAATTACCAAAAAATAAAGGAACAGTTCTATATCTCTATGTGCTGAGAACAACTGACCAAAAAACAAAAAAAAACCAGAATCTGGGCTATCTTTTCTCCTTCTATTTTTACTCATGATTCGCTTTTTTTAAAAAGCCATTTCATCTCTGTGTACTATAGTTGACTCATAATCATAAGGGAGATAATTATGCTCTCCACCTGGATTACGTGGCCATTGTACCATTTCACCTTAGATCTTTTCCCTACCACATCAACAGTTAAGAGTTTATTGCGTGGACACAGAGCCTCATGCCCTGTACAGGATGCCTGATTCACAAACTGCTGTTTATGGAAGCATTCTACATGTCAATGTCCATCACCGCCTAGAATCAACTAGGTCATCTTAAAACTGCTTAGTAAAAATGGGAATAGGGGTTCATTTTAAAACATGTTTTGTTTTTCCTCAATCCAACTTAGTCATCAGGAAGTTTCTACCACAATTAATTATAAACATTTGCAAACTGTATTCTCTGTAATTAAAATACAATCCAAAGTGCTGGTTTTCATTTTATGTGTACATAAGTGTGTGCTTATGCTGTATTTGGACATACAAAGCAGCTTAGGTGACACCTGAGTTGATGTGGGCAGAAAGTTATACAGTTATGTTAGGTGGAGAAAAGGAATATGCCCCAATTTGAGGAATCAAATGTAGTCAATGCGTTAAAATCTGTATGAAGCTCTGAAAGGTGACATGCAACATTTCCTTCACTAATATCAACTTTAATTGTAGTACTTTTTAGTAATGTATTTCTAAATATATATTTCAAGTAGGAAATAAAGAGTCTCTTCTTCCTGAGTGATTTTCGGTTTTTTTTTTTTTGTAACTTGGCCTGAAGCCATTTTTTCTAACCAATGAAAAAAATCCTGTTTCCTTTCTCTCCTTTCCAGTGTTAGAACTGTTTATTAGCATGTTACTTCCTGATCACACTAATTGGCTGAGTCTAGTGGAGCAGTTGGTGGAACCAGATGTTGTTTACACCCACTCTTTCTGGGTCTCTATCCCCATTTTCCTCACCTGTATTAGTTATAAAGCCAATGCCCTTTGTCCTCTTAGCTGTATACTTCTGGCACCAAGATTTTTAATCAGTGACACTGGAAGGTTGAGAAAGCACAAGGGAAAGAAACTAATAATCAAGAAATGACTATATTGAGCAAAGCAGTGAAACCATGTAAATTTAAAATGAAAGGAATCAGCCTCACAGTCCTGAAGGTGACACATTATATCCTAATTTTAAATGTGAAATCGATGCAGATTCATTTGCTACCTTCCCAACACTATCAGTGCCTAGATTTGGGCACAAAAACTAAAAATTTACCTTTGATTTGGAACCATTTCTTTTCAGTGCTTCTCCTGACTTTCCCTAAACTGTTCAATTGGCAGTCTCTCTTCTGCCCACTCCTACAAAATTAGTTTTCTGAAGAGTTGGTATCAGAGTTTCATCATATCACCTTATCTTAGAGAGTCAGGAGAACATCACCCCAGAATAGTCGGTTTCTTTTCTTGGCTGCTGTCTTTAGGTACATTTTGTGGACCAGCTGCAGGACAAGTTAATTGCCCCTGTGGGGATTGAACTAATAACATGATCTTTGAGAGGCTCCTGTGTGCCAGACTTAAGGTAAATTTTCTTTCATCCCAAAGCACCTCTATGGGAGGTTAAAATCCTTATTTTCAAGATGAGGAACCCAAATCACAGAGATTTGAAGTCACTTGCCCAAAGTTAGGTTGTAAAGGGAAGACAAGAGTTGGAGCCTCATTCTACCTGAACTCTGACCACTACACCTTATGCCTGTGGAAAGAAAGCTAGAGATTACCAGCACCATACTGTACACAGCAAAGTGGCCAACCAAGTCTTTCTACAGCAGTAGTTTTGAAACCTCACTGTGCAAAATAATCACATGGGGAGCATAGTAAAATTGCAGATTCCTTACTATACCTGCAGAGGAATCTGAATATACCTCCAGGAATCTGAATTTTTAACAAGTACCCTAGGTAATTTTGAAGCAGATTTCCACTTTGAGGACTGCTTTTCTGTAAGTATTAATAAAATTATTTGTAAATATCTATCCATCCATCCATCCATCCATCCATGCATCTATCATGTGTATGTGGATCTGGAAGAGTTTCCGTAATAATTTTTACTTGAAGGAAAAAAAAACTGACTTCTCTTGCCACATGATGGTTAAGTTTTTTTTTTCTTAAAAAGAATTTATTGATGTCTCTGTAATTGAATCAAGTGGATGTACAGCAGCAAGAAACACAGCGTTGAAAACCAGCTATATCCCATTATAAAAATAAATTACAAAAAAAGATGGTTAAGTTTTCGATAGTTTTAATGACAACCCCTTTAAATCTAAGCACTCCTTTTCTGTCCACTTTGTTCATCCCAAGAAAGCGAAAGGGTTGGTTTTGCTTTCTTCAGATTGATCCAAGAGTTCATTGATTTTGAGTTAAGTCTTTTCAAGTATTGCTAAAGATATTTTCATTTTAATAGGGTCAGAATTTTATTTAAGATTGATGTCTCTTAGTGTTTTGAGAAAACTTTCTTTTGACACTTTAACCATAGAGATTGATTTTAATTAGTGGACATAACTTACTTTAAAAGACTTTTGGAAGGTGGGCTATTCTGAACCCAGATGTAAGTGTAGGCTACCTTGAGAATCTATGTCTCTGAAATAATAACGAATTGGGAAAAAGTAGGTGTAGCAGCACATCTTTTGTTATGAGAAATTTTTAATTAAAAAAATCAGTTTTCCATAAGCCAGTGCATTGTTCATGGAGAAAGGCTGTTGGTGACACTTACTAAAGTGCTGCAACATTTTGCTAATTTATAAAAGGTCTACTTCAGATTGATTGCGACCTTATCAATAGGATGATCTCATTCATCTCCTTCGGAGACTCCTGTCACAGGGAGCTGCAATAGCTCTGAGCTGCCTCTACTCTGACTGCAAAATCAACATTAAAGAGGGTTATGGAATCAGTTTGTGGTAAAGTGAAGCATCTTTGTGATCTTTCTAGTTATTAGTTTTTTAAAAGTAAAACATCTTTGTAATCTTTCTTAGTTATTTGTTTTTAAAAAAATCACAAACCCATGCTACTGATAGTATTCACTCTAATTTCTTTCTTTTTTTTTTTTCTTAAGACTAACAGCTATTTAGGTAAGGGGAGAATGATTTTGTGGTATGTATTGAATTTGTGGTTCTTCAGGGTCAATACTTCCTCCTGCTCAATGCATTATTTAGTTCATATGAATTATTCTATTTGTTGGAAGCGATTTTCAAATATCAGCAAATGTAATTAAAAAATGAAATTCCTTATAGTTTACTAGTTTTCAACATTTACTTCTAAAAATTATTTTATTATTTGGAAGAAAAATTTTGTTTCCTTGAAGTTGGGTAAAATTTAGAGTTGATTTTCAAAATGCATTACATATTCCATACTTAACATATCTAAGGTATGTCAGTAAATTAATGAGATTAAATTTCCTGTGTGGAATTTGAAGTAAATTTCTGGCTTTAAAGTCGCTTTTTGTATCAGAGCAGTAATTGTGCAATCTATAGTTCCCTGAGCCTAATTTTATGGATAAGAAAAAGGAGAAAGTCAGTTTTCCTATAATTAACCTTATTCCACTTCTTTTCTGCTTTTTACATTTATTGATTTCGCCCTAACCATTTCAGCTTTTTAATATTAGTTTATCTAAATTTTCCTTCATTTGTAGTCTTCTGTAATCAAAATCATTTTTCTCTCTGCCTGCTATCTTTTCATTCATCTCTCCTTTTAAAATCTGTTTCCTCTCCTGTAGACTCATGAATATGCCATGGTATGTCAACTTTCTTTGACTAATTAGGAGGGGAAAAAGAATTCTTTACTTTTGAGATTGTCATTCTTCCTGTGTACCAGTGAAACAATTAAAATCAGCTGTCTTTGCCTATTAATGATTCCGCAAGTTAGACGTGGGAAGTTGAAATAGGATGTTTTCCTTGTGAGGACCCCTGCACTCTGTAACAGTGTGCCCTCCTTTGCACTACAGGCCAGTGGACTGCTGTTCGGTGCGTGGTTCAGCATACTTTCTCAACTGAGATCTTTCCTGAGACAGCACTGTCCCCTTAAAGACGTTGCTATTTTACATTATTTTTGTGTTTCATATATGTGTCAGGAAAAACATTATTGAAATGGCCACATTTGGGTAATATCCATAATACTTGTTAGAGTTATTTTATATTCATTTTATTTTGTGCATATCTACTTACCTTTATTCTCACTTATAAATATTATATTAAATGAGATGCTCTTCTGAGTGGAATATTTAGTCAGCACTCAATTTTTTTCTTTTAATATTCAAAACTATCAGAAAATATTTGCAAGTATCGTATTCATGTTTTAGAGCTACGTCAGCCAATAACAAGTTACAGAGAAATATGATTCAACGCAATGAGAATTTATTGAGTACCTACTATATGCATAAACTTTTCTAGGTCTTATGAGAATTACAAAAAAATTTAAAGTTTGGTAATTTGTGACACAGTAAGATATAAGATATATGATTAAGTATCAAAAGAATTGGTAGACTCAGTCGATGCTCTATGAGTTCAGAGGAGAGAGAAATCAATATGAATTGATGACCTTGGAAGGGTTGATTGAAGAGATAGTATTTACACTTGTCCTTGAAAGATAGGTATATTTCAATATCATATCCATACCAAAGACCTGCTACTGATTATATTCAGAAGATAAAAGGAAGCACTCAAAGGAGATTTCAAGATTTCATGCTAGGATAACCTGGAGATTGAGATGACATTAGTGGGGGAAAAAAAAAATGTCATGGGAGTTGGCTTGAGAGAGAAGGTGAAGAATCTGGTTTTGGACATCTGAAGTGTGAGGTCCAGTAAGAAGGTAGAGGTGCAAGAGACCAAATGTTGCGCCAAGGAAAGAAATGGATGCAGTGCTGTATAGTAGAGAGCAGGCAACTGGAATTGCAGAGACCTGTGTTCTAGTTAGTGCTCTCCCTGATGCCAACTAGATGGGTAAGTTTAGCCAAGAGACTTCATGGCTTCCAGCTTCCATTTTCTTGTACATAAAATAAGAGTCCTGAGATTCCTTGCATTTTAACATTCCATAAAGCAACATTTCAGAGTTTGCTACACACAAGTAGTAACTGAGCCCATAAAAGTACATCTATCCTTTTACGGTCAGAGGAATATTTAGTGAGAGTAAAGGAGGAAGACTGATCCTGGAGGAACAGTGAAGTTTCCAAGTGGATGAAGACAAAGTAGAAGGGGATGTGTTGTCATGGGGCAGATGATAGTGTTAAGGAGAGAAGAGAAGCAGCATGTGTGGTGACATCATAGAGTAAGGTGTGACAGTTCATGTCTCCTGCCTTTCTGACCAGTCTGTGTCTGATGAGACAGATGTCATGCTCTAGCACTGGAGTGGTGGTTCTTAAGAGGCTGTAATCACTAATCACAAGATATACATATGGATTTCACCTTGCGTTGAATATTTGTATATTTTTCATCAGGAAAGTCAAATTAATTTATTGACTGTTCTAAGAAAAGCTGGACTTCTTTAGGCTGAATCATGTTCACATACACATTCATGTACACAATCTAGTTTAATCAGAATATGTGGATGTATGAAAGTGCCATTTATGCCATTTAAATAGTTCAAATAACCTTGCTTTCATGTCTGATTACTTACTTCAGGTCTGTATTTTGGAAACATGCCAATGTATTAAACAGAGTCACTGAAAACATCATTTGATTATCAGAGCTATTTGATGGTATATTAAAATAACGAACACATTTGTGAACCTAAAATTTGACACACATCAGAAAACCATAATTTGAAGAAGTCTTCGAAGGCCTAACAGTTTCTTTCAAATTTAACCCTTCAATAAGAAACAATTATATTAAAATACTCATCATTGCTAACCAATTCTGTGACTGGAGACTCAAATAACTAATTAGTTATTTATCCCCGGAGATGATACCAAGATAGTTTCAGTCATGTTGGAGGCAGCTGTGGAAAACTGCCAATATCTAAGATATCTACTTTAATTTTAAAACTATGAGCAGTGCAAAAAAAAATCCAAATTGTATCCTGTCAAAAGAGAGAAAACCATAGAAAGGTGATTTTATAGAAGAACGCCAAGAGTAGATAAATGTAAAAATGTTTGAAAGAGAGGAGCCATCAATTATTTTATGTGTCTACACTTAGTTTGGCAGATATGTTCATACTTAAACCAATGACTAAAAGTTAAGAAGTTTGTTTTTTTTAAAAATGTATGTGTATTCCTGTCCTTGAGGGTCTACAACTGTTAAAATAGTCCAGATTTTAAGAAATTTTCTGAGCTAAAATGAGGCAGAAATATTAATTCTAATTTCTATTTACTCTCAGAATTTACTGTTTTGGGACAGACTTTGTCTTTGAACCCTTGTATAACCAATGATAAAAAGCCAATTAGATTTTTTTAAAAAAGCTGCTTTGGACAAGTAAAGATCATTTGTATTCACCTCAAAGTGCTATGCAAAGAACTTTTGTCGCCCCCTTTGATCTGTGAAAATTGACCATCTTGGGCTTTTTCTCTATTTTCCCTTACCTCATACTTCCTAGGCAGCTTTCATCATTAAAATGTATTTGATGCAATAAACTGCCGGTTTCTTTAGCACAACTGTGTATTAAATGCTTTAATACACTATTTAATCCCCACAACTGTTTTTGCTTTTTGTAGAGAGATACTGAGATTTAGCTGAAATAAGCTGGCCAGAGTCACATAGGCTAGTCAGCGGCAGAGCCAAGATTCTGAGCCTGTTTGCTTAACTCTCTTCTATATTGTCCTTTATTTCTTGGCTATCCATTCCAGGCACAGTGCTCGGTGCCAGGGATGTAAAGATGAAAAAGACCTTCTCTCCGATCTCTCTGATCTCATGACACTCAGTCTAGCAGGGTAGGGTCATTGCCTTTCCTTGTACAGTTCACCAAGGTCTGCCAGTGGCTACCAGAGTGGTTATTCTCCCCCGGTATCAAGTGGCATCAACGAAAGCCTCTGTTCTCCCAAAATCTGCAGGCAGTTTTCTGTCTTAACTGCGAGGTGACTGTTGCCTAAAGCAAGATCTTGCTGTGACGCTACCAAGTAGTTTCCAGGACTTCTGGTATTCTCTCAACAGAAAAACAGGGAAGAAATGTTGCAGAAGAGTAAAGAAGGAGTATTACCCGTATGCACTGAAAATGTGTTTATACCGTAGGATTGAGAATTCTTAGGCACGTCGAGCCCGGAGTCCGAACCGGGAATGAGACTCACTTTTTTCCAGCACCTTGTGACGTGCTGCCAGGCAGGTCCATTATGACAAAAGCAGCAGCAATTTTGTTCAGCTCACCACGTGATGACAGCCTTTCCAGTGTGTGCCTACCATTTATTAGGACATTAGTGGCCGGCCATCCTCCAGATGCCCAGCTGTGACTATCACACAAAGAAAACATTAGCTTTCTTGGATGTTGCTATTATAATTCGGAAATTAGTTTTGCCTTCATGGCTGCATCACATTTGGAATCTCTCTTTGATGTTGTTATTAGTTTGGGCTCATGGTGCTCATGATAACTGTCACACATTAACCACATCCATCATGTTGATTCTTCATTTGTTCAATTATGACAAATGGATTTAGACACAAACTTGCAATTACCTGTTTTGAGGTTAATAGCAGAGTTGGGGTTGTAATTCGTTCCCACATATTCAATTTAGGGAAATTATTTCTCACCCAGCTCTAAAACATGTTCTAAATGAGCAAATTGTATTTTTTTACTATCACTACAAAATTGTGCCAGATGAGACCATGTGAGTCATCTAAGCATAGTAATAGACCCAAAAGTTTTTACCAGACCAGATTATCTGTGCATTCTGTGGGGTGTTCTGCTCTTTGTCATTATCTTATTTATCCACCTGATTTTTTTTTTTTTTTTTTTTTTGCCGTACGCGGGCCTCTCACTGTTGTGGCCTCTCCCGCTGTGGAGCACAGGCTCCAGACGCGTAGGCTCAGCGGCCATGGCTCACGGGCCCAACCGCTCTGTGGCATGTGGGATCCTCCCAGACCGGGGCACGAACCCGTGTCCTCTGCAGCGGCAGGCAGACTCTCAACCACTGCGCCACCAGGGAAGCCCTATCCACCTGATTTTTATATGGATCTCAAATTACTCCAGAACATTTTGCTTTATAAACTCTCTCCTTATATGGAATATTGTATGGTTGTTATTCTATTTTTAGAATGTTAACAGTCTTAACTTCCTGCAGTTATCACTTTTTAATGTAATGGCAAGACGATATTCATAAAGGTTGGTATACCTTTTGATTTTCCTCTTGGATATTTTTGTTAAGTATGGCATATTTTAAATTATTGTATATCTAAAAGCATCTCAAAATTCTCTTTCTGAATGAGCAGAGGGATCTCTTATAGGGTCGTTTTTGATTATAGAGACTTTTTCTTGGAGGGTTTGTGTAGATTAATATTCCCCTTCTGCTACATCTCTGTCTCCTTACATATGCATTCCTATACATCTCCAGGAGATGGTACATATTCATCTATTTCCCATAAACTTCCTTTCCTTACAAATCTTAGAAACGGGAAATCACAGGCCTATGGGATGCCAGTCAACAAGTGACTGCAGAAAGTTGTGAGAGATGGAAAGATGGAAATTAGAGGTAGAGAAGATTCAGAAATCAACTAGTTTAGAAGCTGGCTAATATGAAGGCTGAGAGTCCAGATTCTGGAGTCATGCAGCCTGGATCTGACTCCTGTTCAGCTATTTTCTGTTGGACCATGGGCAAGTCACTTAACCTATCTCAGTTTCCTCATCAGAAAAATGGTGGTATCTATTTTTAGAGTTGCTGTGAACACTAAATGAGTAATTCTGTAAAGCTCTTAGCACATCGCTGAGTGCTTAGTAAAAGTCAGCTATTATTATCTAGTCCCTGCTCTTATCCAAAAAGGAAATTCTTTCCACATGGTTCTTAGAGGATGATAATTCAGTCTGTACTTAAAATCTTTCCTATGAAGAGCCATTTGTTACTCTCCCAAGTATTTTCCCCACTGTTTCTGAGTAGTTCTGATAGTGAGAATTGAAGTCTTCTTCTTTGTGTCTTCAGGACTTTGGGTCCAGCTCTGCTCATCAGGACATATATAATGTGTTTTCTATAAAAATTCTTTTCAAATATTTGAAATGTCTTGACATCCTCTCTTCCAGGTTTTTTCTTCCCAAGGCTAATGACCCCAGTTCCCTTAACTATCTCATATATAAAACATTGCTAGCAGGACCCTTACCTTCCTACTTGTCCTAAGTTGGTCCTTAATTCACATGTTAATGTAACCATTAAAATATGATGCCTAGAATAAAACCAGATATTATCTGACCAGTGCAACGTGTGACTTCTCTTGTTTTGTTTGTTTTATTTTTTAATGAAAGTATAGTTGATTTACAGTGTTGTGTTAGTTTCAGGTATACAGCAAAGTGATTCAGTTCTTTTTCCGATTCTTTTCCCTTATAGATTGTTACAAAATATTGAGTATAGTTCTCTGTGCTATAAAGTAGGTGTTATTGGTTATCTATTTTATATATACTAGTGTGTATATGTTAATCCCAACCTCCTAATTTATCCTTCCACCCCCTCCTTTCCCCTTTGGTAACCATAAGTTTGTTACAGATATAAGCAGTATCATTATCTAAGATTTCTGTAGTTTTTTCTGTGTGTGCATTGGGGTAGGGAGGTAGTGTGGAAACCACTGTGCTCTTTTCTCTTAGATCCTAAAATCCTAAATCACCTAACATCCTTAAGGTCTTTTTACATTAACTGTGAAGTGCTCTAAGCCATTTTTGGTGTTGTTGATATTTCAGCCCAAATGTAAGACTTTATATTATATATTTTTTAACTTTTATAAAAAGTTAAGTTAAATGTAGTAATCCCCTTGTTGACATAGCAATGAGAAAAGGGGATCTATTGGGAGAAGTATTAGAAAGGATTCGTTCGTTTTTTGAAGTGCCTAGCTTACTGTGATACACAGAGTAGATACCTTGGGAGTCTTTATTGACTATAAAATATTCAGAGTTAACACTCCTTGAGTACTTGCTATGTATCAAGAACTATCATAAGCACTTTACAGGCAGGTTCTACTTCTTAGCTGCATTTTTATAGCATAAAATTTATAATGTAAAGAGAGATCCTATAACTTGCTGTAGCTCACATAGCTAGTTAATGATGGAAAGGTAGACAGGAACCAAATCCTGTGTGCCCTGAAGTCTCAGGAAGGCGTGTAGATTTGATTCAAAAACCATTGATGTGACACTGAAGTGTGTTCCCTGGGGAGTGGCATAGCCAGGTTTGTGGTTTTAAAAGGATTGCTCTGGCTGCTCTGCAGAGAGAAGACTGGAGAATGGCCAGAGTGCCAAGAGGCCACCACGAGGGTATTGAAGAGTTTACGCAAGCCATGGCTAGGCAGGAGCAAGAGCAGAAGAGCAGTGGAAGGGAAGGTCTTTCTGGAGTTGGAGTCCTCAGGATTTGGTGGTGGGCTGGATGTGTGGTCAAGGAAAGGGAGGACTCTGGGGTGACTCCCAGATTTCTAGCTTCAGCCACAACATGACAGTGATGATTAGAAATACAAACTAGTTATAGAGACCTAATTACTTACATGATTATGTGCTCATAATATATCTTAGTGGGTGACTACATGAATGGATGATATATGTTAAAGTTAAAGGAATACTTTCTGGAGGTTTACTTCTCTATTACCTCCTATTACTTCTCTATTTTCCTCTATTGTTAAGGAAAATTTTATAAGACAATGTCCTTATGAGAAAATGGAGCCTTTTTTTTTTTTTTAACAATAGTACCTCGAGAGATTTTTCTCTCTAGAAGAAAATGTCTTTTTCCCGTGAGGAAGGTTGGCAGGCAGCAATTCCCATTTGTTCCTTTATGTTTCTAAGCTTTTTAGTCTTCTCTGATATATTTCTATGAGATTAAATCATGGGTACATGTGTCTAAACACATCTGTTCAGAGTATGTTTGAAATGTTGAGGTACAAGAAGGAATAGAGCTGGAAGAAGGTAGAAGAGAATAAAAGAAAGAGGAGGATCATAGAATTTCAGGTCTGTAAGGAACCTTACAGATAATATTTACTAAACTGCTCATTTTAGAGTTGAGGAAATTAAGGGCCAGAGAAGTTGTTCTTCATCCAGCCTGAAGCCTTAGATCCTCAGGCTAGGGTTCTCCTGACTGCCATGATTTTTCTTGGAGTATCTTTTAGAACCCAGTTCTTTAAAAAAGAGCTGTAGAACAAGAACCAAATTCTAAGTTAAGGAAGAAGTAGCTTCCACTTGATTGCTGGAAACAATCATAGAAAAATATATCAGTGAGAACTCCACATTTTAGGGATCAACAGGTGAGAAGAGAGGAGAAAGGAGCTTAGAGTAGATACCCTAGTGAGAGTCAACAGCACAGAGTCAAGGTCAGTCAAACCTCAGACAGGATAATGAGAGTCAGTAAGCACCCAGGAGCCTAGGTGTCAGGTGTAAAGAGGTTGCTAAGTGGACTGGTAGGCATATTTCAGACATCAAAAGAAAGCTGAGCATCTTACAGCCCAGGCAAAGCTCGCTACTTTCCGAAGGTTTACTTCTCTATTACCTCATAGTCTTAAGGAAAATTTCATAAGACAGTGTCCTTGTGAGAAAAGCTTAAGACCTGCAGGAGCTTGAGACCAGAGCTTAAGCAGAAAGCAATAGGCATGAGGCATTTCATCCTAGGAGCTAAAAACCAGAATCTTAGTACATAAGAAGCTGAGCCATTGAAATTGGGGTCCATAAGCCATGCCAAGGTAATGGGCATTGAACCACCTGTCAGGCCCTGACCATAAGCCATCACTGTCTGATCAGTCCATGAAAAAGGTTATGTAGGCATGAGAATAAGTGGGAACTGGAGTTCACTGAGAGAAGAGGATGAGAAAAATAATGCATGCATTGTAATAGAGGAGCTATAAAAAAATATATAGCGAAAAGTAACCCTCCCAATCCTGGTACTCTGCCCAGTACCCATTCCTGCTAACAGCTAACCACTGTTCTAATTTATCCTGTCCAGTTTTGTTTTTTGGTGTGTTTTTTTTTTGCATATGCAAGCTGAATAAATACAATGTTCCTGTTTCCCTTCATTTTTTACAAAGTGGTGCTGCATTATGCGCGCTGTTCTGTACCTTACTGTTTTCATCTGATAAATATTATATCATAATACAGGAGTCATTTAAATCCAAAATGTATCCAGGTGCTTCTGCCCCTAATGAAAGTTTCAAGATACATATTTATAATTCAAAATTAAGTAAGATTGATGAAAGTAATAATGCGAGAATGTTGGACATTGCTTGAAAATGCCCCTATTTGATTATACCCCGTGTCTGCGGATGTAGCAGCTTGGGTACAGACCCAGCTGTTCCAAGCCTGTCACTTGCCAATCTGACAATACTGAGTAATTGAGTTATTCCTGCAATTTCCTTTCTTGTAAATGGGAGAGAGCTAGGCTGGCCAAACTTGAAGGTAAATTCTAATTCTAGAACTGATAACACTGTCTGAGTAGTTTAAAATCTCACCAGTTTGCTGTCGGGTACCGGAATATGGCTGTTGGATTTATTATTGTGGAGGTGCATGTTATATCAACTTCCTTCAAAAAGAATTGTCTTCAAAGTGATTGACTTTTTAAATTGTGAAAGTTCTAGATATTCAGAAAAGCATAGAGAATAGTGTACAAACATCAGTATATCTTAGCTTAAAAAACCAGATGATTACAAAGTCCATAATTACGTTCCATCTTTCCCCTCCAAAAGTAACCACTCTCCTGATTTTGGTACTTATCAGTCCCGCACACAACTATGTATTTTTGCTCTATTTGTATGTATCTCTGAACAATATAGATCTTTCCTTTGCAGGTTTTAAAATTTTATGTAGGTGGTATTTTACTATGTATGTTTTTTGCTTCTCACTTTTTTTTGCTGTTGTTCAGCATTATGCTTTTGTGACTTATCCAAGTTGGTATATGTGTCCCAGTTAATTCGTTTTTGCCATCCTATAAACAATCCCAATTTAATTATTCATTCTCCAATTGAAGGACATTTAGGTGATTTTTCTATTACGAACCGTGCTGCAATGAATATCCTTGGATATATCTCTTTGTGTCTAAGAATAAACCTAGGAGTGCATCTCCAGCTTTACTAGATATTGCCAATTTGCTCTCCAAAATTAGCCAAGTTGTGCTAATTTACACTCCCACCATCAGGTATAAGATTTCTCATTGCTCAACATCCCTGCCAACATTTGGTGTTGCCAGACTTTTTAATGTTTGCCAATCTGATCGGTGTGAGATGATATCTCATTATGGCTTAATTTGTATTTACTTGATTTCTGATGAAGTAGAGAATTTTTAGGTATGTTTATTGGACCTTCAAGTTTCATCTTATCTTGGACTGCCTGTTCTTATCTTTTTGTTTGTTTGTTTAGGAGATTGCTTTTATCTTATGGATTTGTAGGCATTCTTAGACAATCTGAATGTGAAGCTGTTGTCAGCTATATGCTTTGCAAATATCTTCTCCAAAACTATGGCTTGACTTTACTTTGTTTATGGTATCTTCATGAACAAGTCTCTCATTTATCATTTTTTGCTTTGTTTCGTTGTTTCTATTTTGCCTTTTAGAGGCCTTTTCTATCCAAAATTATAAAGATTGGGACTTCCCTGGTGGCGCAGTGGTTGAGAGTCCTCCTGCCGATGCAGGGGACGCGGGTTCGTGCCCCAGTCCGGGAGGATCCCACATGCCGCGGAGCAGCTGGGCGCGTGAGCCATGGCGGTTGAGCTTGCGCGTCCCGAGCCTGTCTGTGCTCCACAACGGGAGAGGCCACAACAGTGACAGGCCCACGTACCGCAGGAAAAAAAAAAATTATAAAGATTGTTTTCTCCTAAAAGTTTTGTTTTTTTATACTTAGATGTTATCCACCTGAATCCATTTTTTTTAAATGTGGTTAACCAAATTATTGAGTATTCCATTCTTTACACAGTGCCATTTAATTAATTAAACAAAAAATACATTCTAAACCATGTAGCATTCCCATCAAAGTTAATAGCCTGGGGCTTCCCTGGTGGCGCAGTAGTTGGAAGTCCGCCTGCCGATGCATGGGACATGGGTTCGTGCCCCGGTCCAGGAAGATTCCACATGCCGCGGAGTGGCTAGGCCCGTGAGCCATGGCCGCTGAGCCTGCGTGTCCAGAGCCTGTGCTCCGCAATGGGAGAGGTCACAACAGTGAGAGGCCCACATACAGAAAAAAAAAAAAAAAAAGTTAATAGCCTAACAGAAGTATCTATTCTCTCAAGATGGCTGCCATTGCTCAAAATATTTTGGAAATTTATCTTTTTAAAATTACATTCAAAACCTGCTAAAAATTATTTAACAACTACCATCATTGGTAAATTTTTCTTTAAGGGCAGATTTAAGTTTTGGAAAGGATTAGAACTCCTTTAGAATAAGCTTAGTGATGAAACTAAAGAGTGATTTTTCATTTAACTTGAAATGAGATGTACCTACAAACTGTTAAGACTCCTTTTCTGGTGTGAACATAAAATGACTCTGAAGGCAGACTTTTAGAGAAATTCTCAAACTATTTTGAAATAACAGTAATCTCAATATAAATAAGGGCATAAAATCTCCATTATGTTTATTTGGAAGTTTAATCCTGATATATTTAAGCCAATTCCTTATGACTTAGCAAGGCAACCAGATCTGCAGATAGATGAATGAATGAAATACTAAGTGATAAATGCAAAATTGAAAAATGTGCTATGGAACTAAAGAAAGTACATAAGGAGGATCTGACCATTGAGAGGAGTCAAGGAAGTCTACATGGTAATTAAAGATGACATTTGAACTGAACTGGGAGGATGAATAGAAATCCTTCAGATGGAGAGCGTGATATGCAAAACACACAGCATAGGCACAGAAGAATAAAGTTGGTGTTAACATGCAAGGCACCTTCAAGAGCAGGAGTTTATTTAATGTGGTCAGAAATACTACATTAGGCAACCTCATTTTGGTCCCTCATCACCAAATGTAGCCACAAAAGTCTTTTAAGCATGGAAGCAGTGTGATCAGATCTATATTTTGATCAAAATCATCCTGACAATGGTGCAGTTAGAGAACTTTTTCTGTAAAGGGCCAGATTGTAAATAATTTAGGTTTTGTGGGCCATGCATTCTCTTTCACCATTGTGGCATGAAAGCAGCCATTGATAATACATAAATGAATAGGTGTGGCCTGATTAAACTTTATATACAAACACAGGCAGCAGGCAGGATTTGGTCCTTGGCCATACTTTACTGACCACTGGAATAGAGGATAGATTGAGGAGAAGATGTATTGGAGACAAGATGAACTAGAATGATTGGATTGGATTGGGTAAAAAAAAAAAAAAAAAAAACTTCCAAACCAGGACTTTGAAAGTAGGCATGGAGAGAAAGGGATGGCTAAGGAAATGTTGTGGAAGTATACTTGACACGGTTGTATTCTGGAATGGGGTGGAGGCTGGTAGTGAGGGAAGAATTGCTGTGGGACCTGCCTCTAGGAAGCCTTGAATGTCCTTGGAGACTGTTCCACCTCTTCTCTGAACTCTCCAAGAGGACAAAGTCTTGTTTTTTTTAGAGTCCACTTTGTATGACTCCTGGGATCATGATGGTGGGGAAGGGCCTACTGAGGGAACGTTAGGCCCTCTGAGAACAATCATGGGAGCTCAGTAGATTTGCTGGTGTTGCCTGTATCCAGACTTCAGCCTTGTGCCAGAAGGTAGAAGCTCCATACAGGAGCATCTGTGTACAGAGGCCTTCCATGTGCAGTGACCACCATGGTGCCTTTGAGTTGGCAGCAGACATTTTCATGTGCAGCTGCCACCCGTAGCCATTTGAGAGCCAACAGTCAGAGCCTGAAGGGCCAAGAGCTAGTAAACAGAACTTCCTATCATGGTAGTCGCTGAAGGAGGCCCACAAATTCTTTCTCTCTTCTAACAGCTGAAATAGTTTAGCTATATTCTGCCACTTGAGTTCTGTTGGGGGAAGGGGGTGTGTATAAGATGCTGAATTAGGTTCCGCTTGAATTCCTTAGTCCTCTCGACATAGAAAGGTTCTCCTTATCTTTTGAAACGTGAGTGCTAACTTGAAGACAGTGAGGAGATTTTCTTTCTATATCTCTAACATGGGATCAGGATTACATCGTCCTCAGCCACCAAGTCTTGTGTTAATGGAACTGAAACTCTCTGGGGAAGCATCCCAAACCTATTGAATGTTCCCAAGCACTGAAGTTCGCATTAAGACTTTTACATTAGCTGAGGTGTCTATAAAAATACATGCTTGCAGCCAGGTCCCTAGTGGCTTCACATCCGAAGAAACTGGAGCATCCGTCATTTTACCCAAGAGCTGGAATAACTTTCACTACTGCAGATACTTCTGTGATGTAACTCAGCTGAGAGTGGTCTGCAATCGCCGTGGCAGAGTGTAGCCCTGATTCTGTAGAATAGTGTAAAGATACATTTGATTTTTAACTATTGTCACCCACGATGCATTGAGAGAGAATTGCGGAATTTTAGGAAAAGAAGGTTTTTAAGATGAGTGGTTGATTTTCTTTTTACCCCTTTAAAGTCATTTCCCCACTGTTTCATCATCATGTGCTGTGACTTAACCTCTCAGCATTCTGGCTCACGTCTTGCCAGCAAGTCCTTACCTTTTAGCATGTAATCACAAGCAAAAAAATTATTTAAAAAAATTTTCACTTGGGCTTCCCTGGTGGCGCAGTGGTTGAGCGTCCGCCTCCCGATGCAGGGGACACGGGTTTGTGCCCCGGTCCGGGAAGATCCCACATGCCGCGGAGCGGGCCCGTGAGCCATGGCCGCTGAGCCTGCGCGTCCGGAGCCTGTGCTGCGCAATGGGAGAGGCCACAACAGTGAGAGGCCCGCGTACCGAAAAAAAAAAAATTTTTTTTTCCACTTGATTTAGCAATAATTTTGCTTGAGACATTGTTTAGAATCATATCTTAGGTGAAATCTTCTGAACTGGTGGTTATGTTCTGCTGTTTGTGTGGCAAATGTTTAATAAAAGTACATTTTTTAAATTTTGTCAATGAGACACTAGAAGCCAAGAAGCTGTGGTCCTCAGCCTAGGCTGCATGTTTGGATCACCTAGGGAGCTTCTAAAAATACTGATGCTCAGGCCCTCCCTCAGATTAATTGAATTTGATTCTCTGGGAGTGGGGTCGGGGCTCCAGTATTTCTTTAGAAGATCCCCTGATGATTCTAATGTGCAGCCAGGTTTGAGAACCCCTGCCTTTTAACAGGCACATCCAACTGGGGGCCTCCACACTTTAAAACGCTTTGTCCACAGAAAACAGCTTAACTGCTTAGCGTTTAAGATCCTTCCCAGCATGGCTCCACTACTCATCCAGATAAGCTCATGCAAGTCTGCTGTACATACCCTCCAATGACTCCATTATTTTCCAGTTTTACTGAGATATAATTGATATACTACAGCTCTGTATAAGTATAAAGGGTACAGCATAATTATTGGACATATATACCTAAATGATTACCACAATAATATTCCATTTTCTCAGACAGGCAGTCCCACTATTTAGCTACACAACCCCTCCCCTCAACAAAACACGCGTTATTTGAGGGGTGGGGCGCACCTTACTACTCTGTCTTATTATACAGTGCCTAAATCATAGTGAGGACTCAGCATAGGAATGAATGAAATTTAGTATAAAAATTCATTTTATGGGGAGCAGTAGCATGGCTTACAGAGATAGACTACCTGGGTTCAAATGACAGCTCTACCACTTACTATCTGTAAACTTGAGCAAGTTTCATAGTGTTTCTAAGCCTCGGCTTCATTTTCTGTTAGGTGAGAATAATACTGTTTCCTACTCGTGGGAATTAAATGGGATACTATTTGTAAAGTGCCTAATATTGTACCTAATGTATAGGAAGCTTTAAATAAATGTTCACTGCTATTATTCTTATTACCTCCTAATTGTTTTCTATCTGGATATAAGTCTAAGTATTATCTGCGATAGGGATTAGAGCATGAAATAGGTGAAACGTGGTCAGTGAAGTTTGCATTAGTCCGGTCTAGGTTGATTGAAACCTCCTGCCCTTCTCTTCCAAGGCCTTATCGGCTGGCTTTGGGAAAGGAGTACACAGAGCTCGTGGACTCAGCTGGGAGAAGATTTTGAAAGACAAAGAGAGGATCCTTGGTTTTGAAAGGATATGCTCTAGCAAGAGAGTGAAATAATTCAGATTGTATATGAGCAGAATTATTCTATACAATTTTACATGATTGGAAATAGGCGATACTGGAAACAGGGTGATTCTCCCCAAAATCTGACATGAAATAATGAGACTATTGAGGGTAGAGACTGACTCTGAATTCCCTACTTTAAAGCAGCCTGAAATAAAAAACTTTATGGCTACAGTCATCCACCCAGAGGCATTCGTTGAACCCAGATCATCATAGCCCTTTCTGATCCGTGGAGGTTCCAGTAGTTAGAAAGCTAGAAGAAGAAAGAAGATGGAGAAAAAAGAGAGCAAGCGAACAGTCAGATTATTTATTTACTCTTTCTCATGCTATATACCCTAGAAGCACCAGGATTGTTAGGGTCTCATGTGCAAAATTACCATTGTGATAACTGAGAATTACAGTGAATTCTACCTGAAAATAATATAGCTGTAAACATCATTACTACGTTTTTACCTATATTTTAGTTGTAGGTACAATGAAAAATGACGTGCAGTGTCCCATAGCACAGTACCTGGCACATCATCTGAACTCAGTAACCATAAACTGTTATTGATATCACGGGGTTGATGATGATTATTCCATGACTCATTCATCAAAAGGAGAAAATCCTCCACTTCCAGAGCACACTTAGGAACATTGGTTGGGATGATGCATTAAAATTCAGGCTAAATTCTGTTTGACCCAAATGTAAATAGTAATTCTATCTTGATATTCGAGTGTGAGAACTTCAGTATTATAGGAAAGAAATTTATAGATCCTAGAAATGCAATGTTATGCATAATAGGGATTATATTCAACTGATTTTAAAATATTTCTTTTAATATATAATTCCTATAAATATTTCAAAATCCATAGAAGAGATAACAACCAAAGGATAAAGAAGGGCCACTATTATTCAGTTATAAAAGTGAAGCGTATGGATATTTTCTAGAAGATACGTTTATGGTAATGTAACATATGGGTAACATATGGAGAAAATCAAGGTGAAGCCCTCTGGAGACTGGACTAATATATCACCACTAGGCAGATGTAAATTGCAGTGCCTTAGTCACCTACTGACTATCTCTCTTAGAATTAAAGGAGCTTTTTAGTAGCAGAAAGTGAAGTTATTTTTAAATGTAAAAATCAGTTAGATATATATTTACATACAGCGTATTTATTTTTGTCTTTAGTATTTAAATGGTCTGACTACCATTTGTGAGGACTGATGTGGCTAACAGACAGATAAGTGACTAGTAACCCTTTTCACCCTGGATTCATAGAAACTAGTGACTTTGATGCCTAGAATCATGTTTTCCCACATAAGTTTTCTCAGTAGGAGCCGTCCCATTTCTTGATTACCGATAACCAGCTTCACCTCAGCTTCTCTGTTTTCCCAGGACTTTTTTTTTCTTTTTTAACAGCTTGGCTGTATCATTTTGAATGGTACTTCACTGAGTTCTTTAAAGAATTTCTAACACTCATCCGGCTTATGTTAATCCCATTTTGGGTCACCATAAAGCAGTTGTTTTCGTGTCTAATCGGCAGGCTTGCATAATCCACAAGAAGCCTGTTGTCAAGTGCACTTCTTCAACCTGGTAAATTCGCTGTGGTCTGGGATTGTGTTTTTTGTGCTCCTCTCTCATTGTTTACTATTAGCTAAAGTATTACAGGTGGTGCTGATGAAATTGCGCAGATAATCAGATGTGGTCAGTCAGGGTCTCTAGCCATGTACTGGAAGGTTGGACATTCGTCACTTTGATCTTGACCTTCTTGCTACAGTAAGTGTGCACCCTGTCTGCCCAACTCAGAGGTCATGCTGGCCTCCTTGATTTGATTTTCTACTCTGTCAGTCAGCACACCATTAGGCAGAGCGCTGCCAGTGACCCCTGTAATCTCAATATTGCCAGTGAGCGGTGTGGGGGGTTCTGCTGACGGGGCCAAGTATGTGATCTCATGCTGCAATTCAGTTCAGCATCTATTTATGGCACACCTGCCACTGGCTTAGAAATACACAAGTGCCACAGGATAGAAAGAAATGCGGGCACATTTTCTACCTTCAAGGGGCTTACAGTATTATTGCCTGCTGATAAAAGTCCATCTCACGATTAGGAGAGACAGATGAGAAGTGCTGTTGGAGGTCAGAGTAAGCTTTTCAGCATCTTGGCCACTGGATTTATTCTGCAGAAAGATCTGTAACCATGAGCTGTCTTTCCATGTGTGCATTTTGGAAGCTCCCACGTCAGCCCACAGCAGCAGCCCTTGAACGACTCTCACAGGCTTTTAATGATATTCAGAGCTGTTAAGTGGAGTTTCCCAGAAGACAAAAATCACAGTCTAACGCTGGCTCCTGAGCCCTTTATTCTACTCTCAGAGAATCACTGCACACAACAGACTGAATAAGATGGGGTGATTTGCATCCCTGCTTCACCGATTGGTGACTGAGCATCTCAGCCTATTTACGTTCAGACGATTATTGGATGTTTCACATACATTGTATAATGTTTTTTTAATCACTAAGTTAATTCACACTCTTTTATGTTTATAAATGAGAACATGGCAGTTTTGCTTATTTGTTACCCAAGTTTTATCTTGCTTTTTTAAATTTAAGAAACATTTTCCTATGCTAACATTGGCTGTTTTGTTTTTTTCTCAGCTGTTTTTCTTATCCATGTTTATTTGAAATGATGAATTATTTAATCTAATTTTTGTTCCTCTTTGAGTTTCTGTATAGTGGTAAACTTCCGCTAGCCTGCTTAATATAATACAAAAATGAGTGTTAAATACAAGTTCATGGTGGGTAAAGGTGATCGTCTTGTCTCTCTTGTAATTTATAACCTGGAGAGTTTACCGCTGTAAATATTTAGGAAAGTGGCCTTGCCACCCAGCCTCCTATTTACACATGGGATTTACTGGTCCAATGTTAGGTCAAAAGTCAATGCAAAACAGGAATGGAGGCTCTGATGTCTTGTCCCTTGGAAATGTTTTCAGAAAATTCCACAAGCAGATCACTGTACTGTGAAAATAATGGGCTGCTTAGCACATCTTCAGACTTCACCTACATAGGGGCCTTTGTGTAACACATCAGTCAGCCTTCTAATGTAAAGTCATCAATAGTTCCGAATACAAGAAAGTAGGACAAAAGAATACTTGTTAGATCTTCCAAGGTAGAAGGTGGCACAAGGGGAGGAGGAATAGTTAGCCAGAAGGCAAAAGAAAAGCAACAGACTTAAGAGGATTCAGAGCCTCTGGGAATAATTTTAGAAGAAATAGATGGTAAATTAAGTGACTTACAAGCTTCTTTGACCCCAGTCAACAATAAGTTGAATAATCTCGCAATGTAAAACAAATCTTAGGAAAGAATTTACACTTTGACTTTTTCAGTAGTAAGAATTTGAACAAATTTAAGAGTGTAAAATAGACAGTTACGTAAACATTGAAGCTACAGAATGCCTTAATAGGAAATTATAAAATACTGCATTTGAAAAATCAAGTTCATTTTCAAACTCATCCAGTAGTGCCATTAATGCAAACTAAAAGGAAAATATCAGTGCAACTTTAAAAACAGCTTTCATGCTTGTAGTAAAAACGTAAAGATATAAGACTTTTTTGGAGCAGATGGCATGCAGCAAAGTGGCTGGTATGAACTATAGTATTATTAATATATGGGTGTTAATATTACGACTGAGTGTTATAAGTTCAAAAGAGAATTCCCAATTAAGTTTCTGTGTGTTACTTGACTCTTAACTATGGTGCTATCTACAACCCCAAATTCTCCAGGATTTCTTGAGCTTGCAAACAGTTCTCCTAATTGCTTATCAGGTGGCATGTGGTGCCCTGCATCTCCCCCGCCCCCAATGGTTGCTACAATCTCAGGTTCCCCTCCATTGCTTCTTCCCCTGTTCAGTCTGATTTGCAGAATGAGGTCTTGTGAATGTATTGGACAAACTGGTGCTGGCATTTCAGTTCAGATGTGTTACCTAATGTTCTTCTTTGACTTAATAAATGGAAAATGGCCCTTTATGCCAACTTACACGTTTATATCTTGCAAAAGTGTCAAAGGAAAAGATGGTGTATGTTATTCTATTTGATATACCTTTTATTTTATCATTCCTTCTAAAGCACTAGAGTATAAACTGTTTTTAAGGCAAACCATGAGAGCACATTCACCTTCTTTCTCTTAAAGATCCCTAACAATCACTGTGGTAAGTGTTCTGTTACCACTGACAACACTTTTTGAAAAGATGTTGTACAATATTTTGAGATGAGGTGTGTATGTGTGTGTGTGTGTGTGTGTGTGTAGAGAGAGAGAGAGAGATGTGTGTGTCTATATGCCTCTTCTGAGAATCAAGAGCATTGTTTTGTTTGCTTTAGTTTGGTTTTTACACGAAAGCTGAGGCGAGTCAGTAATATTTATATACCTTTACTACGGTCTCCTGCCAATGTAAAAGGGACAGCAATTACTTTCAAATCAATTCTTAAGAGTCCTTGATTTTTGAAGGCTGCTGTTCATATATAGCAAACAAAGAGACTAATCTAGGCACGCTTTGCATCTTCTGTAAGGAAATAGACATGTAAGTAATATATAAAATACCACTTTTTATTCAACAGCACCTTGTGTGAACAAAGTACCATAAAACAAAAGACATCTTGTTGATCTACTGACCATTCTTTTCTGTAGACAAATGACAATGATAACCTCCTTGGAATAAATTTCGAAGACCACCTGACTTGACGTCCACGCTTTGAGCACACATTTTATTTCCAATCATGCCGGTACTATGTTTTAGGCCAACATCTGGCACCTAACTTTTTAACATGACTTTATGTACTTTACAAAGTACATTGAAGTATGTGATAAAATGTGTATAAGTAGTTCAAAATGCCTTTTCATACTTTTGTAGGAAATACAGTACATAGTAAGAGATTCCAGCTTTTAAGACTCCTAAAGTCAGGGGTCCGTCTGAAACGCAGTCATAGCAATGGCTGCGATTCCCCTCTCCACCTACCCCCAATAAGGACACCAGAGGCTACATTTCAGATATGGTAACTAGAGCCAGTCTGCAGTTAAAGAGTGTGTAGTGAAAGAATGAGAAGAAAATAAAATTAAGAAAACAAAATAGGAAAGAAAGTTAGAAAACAGCCTTTAACATTGTATGTACCTAGTTTCAAAAAGAAAACAAACATCTTTGGCAAAGTTAACCTGCTTCAAAAAGGTTTAAGGTTTAACCGAACTTTTCAATAACTTTAACGTAGGGATAGTAATTTAAAAGTATTTTTTGAATATCAAAATATCATGCCTGAGGGCTTCCCTGGTGGCGCAATGGTTGGGAGTTCTGCCTGCCAATGCGGGGGACGCGGGTTCGTGCCCCGGTCCGGGGGGGGGGGTCCCGCATGCCGCGGAGCAGCTGGGACCGTGAGCCATGGCCGCTGGGCCTTCGAGTCCGGAGCCCGTGCTCCGCGGCGGGAGGGGCCACAGCCGTGGGAGGCCCGCATACCGCAAAAAAAAAAAAAAAAAAAAAAAAAATGTCTGCTTATTCTGTCATATTGACTATTTTGAAATTAAGAAAAAGATTCATTTAGTTTATGTTAAAATGCTCATTTAATATTGGATGATAGTGAAAAAGTGATTTAACTAGACTTGTTCTCTTTGAAATCTGCAGTGCAACATATGTAGTCAAATATGTCATTTGAAATAGCATTTTTGCTCAGACTTCACTTTTAGATTATTATTATTCTACCATGGAAATAATTCTTTTCCCAAAGCCTAGATTTGTCATGGAAAGTAAAAGAGGTAAAGCAAATCTAAGTCAATTACAGGGAGAAGAATTTCAGATACCACAAAGGAATACGCAATTTTTCAGGTCTCACAACGTAGCACTTGTGATGTCAAAAGACAGGCCGTGCTTACACCCCTCAAGTCCACGTTACATGGAAGCACAGTCACAGTCCCTTGTGTTCGAGAGCAGCCACAGTCCTTATCTCATCCTAAGAATCCAGACCTCTTCCTTTATGTAGTCCTGGTATAAAGCTATGTGGGATAAGAGTTCACATCCTTTCTTCCTCTCCTCCAGTTCCCATCTGTTTTTCTTAGAGTTTCTCAAATGAAAATAAATGTAATGGTCAAAGTCAGACCGTTAGGGAGAAATGTGTCCTGAAATATATCACAGATTTTTAACTTTTAACACTACGCCACACTTTGCAAAAGGAGGAATAGCAAGTCAAGATAAAAACCCACAAGCAGAATCAAAGGCAAACTGGTAAAAAGTAAGAAAATAGAATTGGATACATGTCAGTGACTATACTGTAACCCTATATGGGGGATGGGGTATTGTTTAAAGTCTATATACCTACCACAGATTCCTTATATATTTGAAATAATTAGGAAAATAAGAGGGGATTTAGATTTTCTATTCTTTGAGTTCTAATTAACCTGATGTAAAGAACACTTGAGAAGCCTATTAAGTCACATTATCTTAGGTGTAGTTTAAGTGACTGTTTATTGTTGGTAAGTCGATAGTTGTGATGCATCTTCCCAGGCTGTGTATGGAGTGATCGGTGAGAGGGTGAGTTTTGTGCAAACTGATGAAACTGGATAAAATGGCAAATGTAGATGTCTTCCAAGTCCCATCTCATTCTTTACCCATTGATCCTATTTCTATGCCTCTGTCATGGTAAGCCAATAATAAAAGACAGCCATTTACAAGGCACCCATAACATAAATCATGGTGGGTCCCCAGAATAAGCCAGTAAGAAATTCAGTGCCATTTCGTCCCTAAAATAAAAAAATAGACTCCTTTTTTTTAAATTTATTTATTTATTTTACTTGTTTTTTTGGCTGTGTCGGGCCTTAGTTGCAGGAAATGGGATCTTCCGTGGCGGCATGCAGGCTCTAGTTGTGGCGTGTGGGTTTTCTCTTCTCTAGTTGTGGCACACAGGCTCCAGGGCACTGGACTCTGTAGTTTGCGGCACGTGGGCTCTAGTTGAGGCGTGCGAGCTCAGTAGTTGTGGCGCACAGGCTTAGTTGCCCCACAGCATGTGGGATCTTAGTTCCCTGACCAGGGATGGAACCCCCATCCCCTGCATTGGAAGGCAGATTCTTTACCACGGGACCATGAGGAAAGTCCCCAAGACTTCTTTAAAGTGACTTGGCTAGGGTCACCTTGCTGTTCCTTGAACTCTTCTAATTCTAAATCCTATCCTTCCTTTACTGCTGCCTTCTCCTGTCTTCTGATACCATTCAGTTTTTCCTCTTCAAACTTTTATCTCCATTTTCAGTTTTTATAATACCCATAACCTTACACTCAGCTCCTAGAATTCCTAGTTTATATCCACAATCAACATTGAACTAGACATTCTGTATATTCCTGAGCATGCTTCTTGCTTTCGGTGGTGATAGTTTTCAGGCTTAGAAGTAACTTGGATTCTAAATGCTGTTTTAGAGATAGTTTATGAGTCCCTCCCCCTCCTTCTGGTATTCTTTCCAGTTTCTCTTTAAATTTATTTTAATAGATATCTCTTATTTTGAAATAAATCATGTTCAATTCAAATATTTTAAGATTGTCTTTGATCTTTAAAAATCTTTTACCATGTATTAGAGAAAAGAGACTTAGTTCAATGATTTGAGATATGACAATATTAATAAAACAAATCAAATTTGTTTTATTAAATACATTTGGTGCTGAGAGTTCAGTAGACAACAGTCGCACTTTATTTCAAACCATTTAATGGAACTGAATAAAATAGATCAAGTAGTAAAGAGTTCTTTTCTGTTCTTCACAGTAATTCCACCTGCTGCTAGCCACATGGAAGTCATTAAAATATCCAATTTCATTGTATTCACAGAAAGTTTTAAACATAAACATATTCCTTAAATGTAGTCCTTTTTTAAAAAAAAAACTAGTATTAGCTAATTTTACTGTTCAAAAGATACACCAATGAGAATATTCCATTAGATGTTTCATAAAGTCATAAAACTTTCTATTCTCATGAACATTCAGTAAAAATTTATTGATGACTACAAGATGCCAGATGATGTGCAAAGTGCTGATGGAGACATTAAAAAGTGCAAAATAAAAGTCCTTCTGCTAAGGAGAAAGACTGGACTAGTGACTTTCAGCATGTGTGCCCCTTTCCATCAGTATCCAAATCACCTGCAGAATTTGTTAAAAATGCAGATTCCTGGACCCCACCTCAGACCTTTAGCACCATAATCTGAAGATAGGATCAGAGATCTGCACTTTTGAATAACTTATCCAGTGATTCTGAGGCTCATTAATTTGAGAGGCACCTGTATATCAAGAAGCTGGACCTCAAAAGAAATAAGTATAACACTGAGTGATAATTATTCTAATAGAATTGGCATTGATAGATACTTTATTTAAATTTATGTTTCCAATGTATGTAAAATGCGAACATATGACCTATCGTATGGAGTGAGACATGGATAATTTATCTAAAATTCCATGCCATTGGTGCCTTTAAGTCTTAACAGAAATTAATTAAGCATACTGTTCTAGAGATTCTGTCTGTTTTGAAGTAGAAATGTCAGAATGAAGTCATGTTTGCACATGCAGTAAAATAGAAAGATACCTATTTAAGTTACTCAATTAAAAAGATAGCTCAAAAACGCTAAAGAGGTCTTGGCTTCTTAGATATTTCACAGCAAAAGCAATATCAAGTGACTCTACTTGAGGCCAGCGCTACTGCCTCGTAGTGCTGGGTTTTACTGTTCTGCTCAGTTCTACCAACTGCTCAGCTCAGCCAAAAGTGGTTGTTCACAAAGACTGTATATATAGCCCCAAGGAAAAATGTCCTTATTTCCTTTTTACCCAGCACTACAAAATGATAAATAGAGCTAAACTGCAAAAGATGCTTGTACAGTCTTGAAAACACTTGAAAATGTCAAGGTAGAAAACATTGACAAGCCAGTATAAATAAAGGCCCCTGAAAAGTAAATAGCTTTCCAGAATTTATTAATAAGGTACTCATTTTATAAATCAGTCACATTTCATAGATAAGCATGCAGTAACTTTGTACTATAGGACATAATTATATATAAATAGGTAATACCATGCATTGAAATATAAAAGAACGTTAGGATGCTGCTAGATTTCCTATTCACTTCCTCCTTTTGTGTTTATTCATTTAACAAATGCTTATTAAGTGACAGTGCCAGGCACTGTCCTAGGCTGTGGGGCTGCAGCCTAGAATGAACACATGTAATCACTCCTACCACTTGGGGTTTGTATACCAGTTGGAGAGTAGTCCATGAAAACATGAACAAACCAAGTTATAAAACAATTCTTAAGGAAATTTACAAGATTCTATGACAGAAAAGTACAGAACAGAGCAGGGGTCCAACTCTACACAGAATTAGCAGAGAAGGCTACCCCTAGAAGGAAGTATCTCGGCCCCAACCTGAAAGATGAGAAGGAGCCAGGCACAAGAAGAGTTGGATCAAGAAACTGAGCAAATGACAGACACAAAAGCCCTACAGAGGGAAAGTCTGATGAGTTGAAGGAAGATAGGTAGACTGTTCTGTGTAGGCAATGAACTTAGCTTTTATTCCAAATGCAGTGGGAAGCCATTAAAGAGTATTAGGCAGAGAAATGTGATCAGAAATATGTTTTTAAAATTTACTTTGGCTGCTGTGTACAGAATGGATTGGGGGTGGGGGCACTGTGGTGGAAAGATGACTATTGCTGTGGTCCAAGGACAAATGATGGTGACCATGGAGATGGACAAAAGTGAACGGATTCAAGGTATAGTTTGGCGGTAGAATAAACAGACTTTGCTGATGGATTGCATTTTCTTCTGGAATTTACATGAAGTTATTAGAGCATTATTTTCAGGAAGAATATATGTAAATCCAGACTTTGTAGATGTAGAAATGTAAGCAAATAGGGGATAAAAATTTCACAGCTGCTAGCTCCCATCCTCTCTTCACCCTAGACTTTGTCCTCTTTAGTGTGGTTACCACAGAAATGTTTTGCCTTTGTATACACAGATGTGGGAGAAGATGGAACAAGTCACTTTCCTACAGCCTTTCTCTCTTTGATTTGTCCCACAAAGATCTGTAAGCATTGTGGGGTCCTATAATTATATTGGAAAATGTTTCTTGGAACCATTGTGTTTCACAGATATCTGATTACAACTCGTATTTTTGACTTTTATACCATGTTCAGATTGTCAATAAATCAACATTTTTTTATTTTAAAATTTTCTTTTTTATTGAAGTATAGTTGATTTACAATGTGTTAATTTCAGGTATATGGCAAAGTGATTCAGTTATATATATATACATATATATATTTCAGATTCTTTTCTCTTATAGATTTATTACAACATACTGAGTATAGCTCCCTGTGCTATGCAGTAGGTCATCACTGGTTATCTTTTGTATATAGTAGTGTGTATATATTAATCCCAAACCCCTAATTTATACCCCCCCACACTTTCTTTTCCCCTTTAGTAACCATGTTTGTTTTCTATGTCTGTGAGTCTATTTCTGTTTTGTAAATAAATCAACATTTTAGATTGAGAGTAAAATCCAAGAAAACCTGCTGAAGCATTTAGAAACTAAAAATCAGGAAAAAATATTTAAAATATTTTTATTTTTGCTAGCATACACTTATACACTTAAAAACCATATCATAGTTAAATATTGTTTTTATAATAATTTAATATGTTTTCCCACTAAGTAGTAGTAAAAGTAATTTTAGAGCATTTAGATTTATCAGATCTAATAATGGCAAACAAATGTGGCTCATTTTAAGTAATGAGAGTAGAGAAGGAAAAGAAGCATCAGGAAAAATTGGAAATCACGGAATAATTAGATTTAGGCTTTCAAAATCACTTGGCTCCATATTCTCCACCCTACCCCAAAGGAAATAAAAGGACAAGCCATTTAAAAAATGAATTTTTCTCTGAAGACTTTCCCTATTGTATCTGTTTAGTCTGAACAGTTTCCAGTATTGACAGTGAGTTTCTTTTCACCACCAATATGGCAAGTTCCTTTGAGGTAGAGAGAGATTTTGCCTTTCATTGCCTTGTGTTATTCCCCCTCTACTGAACTATGTAAAGGAAGGTAAATGGTAAAATGGTGGTGCAGAGATGGAGAGCCTTAGATCATTCAGTCCTGTACAAGGAGATTGTTTTCTTTTTTCTAGCGTCGTGTATGTTTGAAAAAAAAAAAAAAATCTGCTTTAGCAAGAAATTCTCCTTCCAGAGAGGTAATTAGGAAATACATAACTTCTGTTTTAAGAGCATATTTTCTACAAATGGCTGCATACGCTTATAGTGATGATTGTATAATCATAGGCAGGCCCACAACTACATAACAGATGAAAGACCCTTACTGGGAAGATTAGGGATACATCATTTTGCTCTTATAGTAATAATATGTTAGGTATGAGTCCTGCTAAAACCACTACCTCTTTATCTTCAGATTCTTGTCCTTCCCATAAAATAAAATTTTGAAGCTATTGATCAGTGAACTAAGTGTGCAAGCTACATGCCTTCCTTAAATCTGAGTATATAAGGTCATTTAGAAGTAGTAGTCATTGTTGAGGTTCTGTATGTAAAATTAAAATGTAATATTTCTAAACGCAGTATAGCCTCTTCAAAAGGAATATCTAGGAATTATTTTGGGGAGGTCATCTTTGCTGACTTATAAAAAAATCAAAGCAGCTTTTTGTCTCTTAGAACAAATCCTAGAGCTGAACTCTCTTAAGTAAATAAAGGTTTAAGAGAATAAATGTTTCACAACTAACGGTGTGATGGATTGCTACTGTATATGTATTTTCCTCCAAAGCTAGTCAAAGGCTTTTTTTCCCACTGCCTCTTTAATCTTCGTGAAAAGCTTTCCTTAGAGCCTGAGCGGCCCCATAGGAGCCCTATTTTCTCTTTATGTGTTTCTACATGCTGCTTCTCTTTACCAGATTTTGAGATATATCCACGTTTCCTTCACCAGTGCTCAAAGGGCAATCACATTTTCTCATATTAATTATTGTTTAGAATTTCCTTTGTTATGGTTGAGAGGGACTATCCAAGAACCTCTTTTCCCAGGGTAGCCTTAATATTTTTAAAGCCTCTGCAGATGAATGGTAAGAAATTAATCATTTTATAATATCATCTGCCATCCTTAAAATATTTGGATGTTTAATGTCTCCATGCCAAATGAGGTCAGTTATAAGAACAGGTGAATTGAAAAGAGTGATTGCTAACATGATATGAAAAGAGGTCATGTGCAATCTCTTTTATGCTTGCTCCTAAACTTCTTGGAATACATGTAGAATACCAACCATCATGTGCCAAGAAAAGGAGTTTGTTATGTTGGGTGTCAATTTAGTACCATAATATTTTTTAAAACGGAGTGTTTTTTCCTCCCCCTAAAGTATACTTCTTTGAAATTATAGAATCTTTTCTTCAGAAGAAAATTACTGTGTTAGTGAAAAACATAACCTTGTAATAGATAATATGCTCTTTTATATCCAGCTTTATTTACTAGAGAATCATTATGTGTTTATAGTTAAAGTCTTATGAGAGCTGATTAACTGGAAAAATTCTTTGCTGTATGTTTCAGTTTTCACATTTGACTCATAATCTTTTATATAAAAGGAAGTGATTGTTCTTAGCTGTTGGGCAGATGGAATGCTCAAGAATCAAAGACTTTAAAGCTTTCTACAGAGTCTTAAGTACTCGCTTGCTCTTCTACAAAATCTTGGGTAACGTAACTCTGGAGTAGGAGTTACCATTGCATTTTTTCCTCACGTGGCTAATTACTGACAGCGTGCGACGTGACCCTGAACCGTTATTTAAATACTGCTATTATGTAATGTAGTTACAGTTATTATTAGAGGCTGTTTATTATTTACAACATTTCACTCTGTCATGGCTAATTCACCAAAATAGATGAACGTTTAACATTTTAAATATTTGAAGAGAAATTGGCTTAGCATTTGTTTTTCTATCTGGTGTTTTTTTAATTAAAAGTTGGTGGACTTTAGAGACATCATTTTAATAACCACTAAACACCCATTCTGTAGATGACAAAGTTTAGCATATTTTTTAACTTGCTTATTCACCTGTGTAATTTACAATTATTATTTTTAGATACATCATTTCTTGCTTTATTTTCTTTAAATGTTTCATCAGTAATTTTATTATGCTTTGTTTTTAAACAAAATTCAAGTCACTAGTCCAACAAAAATAGATAGGTTTCCAGTTCTCCATTAACTTATTGGAGAAGGTGGGTATAGGTAGCTCAAAAATGTACATTAGTAACTGAGAAAAATTTTTTTTCTTAAAGTACTAAATGTTCCTAATTTATTTTGAAGTGGAAAAAAATTGCCACCACCACCTCATCCACCTGCCTCCCTCATGATAATAATAAAGGAGAGACATTTACTTCTCTACGTATCACGGACAGGCTAGTTATTGTGCTTCCTTTGACCTGAGAAATGACTGTTAGACAAGTAGAACATTTACCATAGATCACGACACACATTAATCACCAAATTAAACATTGGAATAGTCTCATCAAACGCAAGGCAGACACATGAATTTACTTATTCAGGAGATGCAAGGAGAAAGAGCAGGCAGGGATGCAGGTAGCCAGAAGGATTATGACTGGTATCGTCAGTAAATGAAGATGCAGTAATGCAGATTTTTTGTGTGTGACAACAAATATGTTAGCAACCCCTCAGATCCCTTAGTCTCTCTGCAAGCCCAGAGCAAATAAATATTAAGTGGACTCCCCACGCCTCCTCCTCATGTAGATCATCTGCTAGTGTAGTGTGGGATTAAGAGCTTGAACTCTGGAATCAGCTCTACCATTTACAGCAGAACCATTGGGAAGTTACTGCCCTTTCTAAGTCACTATTACATCATCTGTAAAATTGGATTTATGCAATAGGTATTTAATGAGTGCCTGATACGTTTTAGGAACTCTTCTAGGAGCTGAGGCTTAAGAGTGAAGTTAGGATGGCATAATAACTAGCCAGTCTGTGCTAGGTAAAAAAAGTAAATGTATCTCCTTTATTATTATTATTATCATTAAAAAGGTAATAATATGGAGGGAGGCAGGTAGAAGGGATTGTAGTGGTAGTATTTAATTCTGCTTCAAAATAACTTAGGAACATTTTAGTACGTCTTGTGAACAGTGAGTGGTGAAAAAAGGCTGTACCTTCCATAGTACCTACCTCACAAGGCTGTGGGGAGAGTCAATAGGGTATAGAATAGGGCACAGTGACTGACGTAGAGGACGTGCTCAGTCGATGTTACATGCTTTCCTCATCTTTATTAATGCCACATTTTGTGTACAAAGCACTGAGTAACGTGTTATAAGAAATCAGAAGAAGGTTTGGACGGGACCTATCCTTTATTGTTAATAGTCTCTTTGCATATTTGAGATGTAGATTACTTTAGGTTTTAATTCCTGAGAGTAGACTCTGAGGCAAGGATTTGAATGCAAGTATTTAGGAGGCTATCTCAAGGAGCAGTTATAAGGGTTGGGGATGGAAAATGGGCAGAAAAAGAAAGCCACGAGAGGGCACATTTATGAACACATTACTGCAGTGGGCAACTGGGGCTCAGTCCCACTTGAGGGGCTCAAGAAGTTGACAGAGAACATGTCTCCCCAAGGAGAAAAGAAAATGGGGTATTTATCAACCATTGACTTTATGTTGTTGGCCAAGGGCTGCTTCTGGGGAGATAATTCCGTGGCATTTCCAACCAGCACCGTGTGCTGCCCAGGCCTGCTCTGGGCCCAGAGAGCGCTCTCAGTGGAGTCACAGGCGCTTGCAATGGGAATCTGTTGGCCTTTTCAGAAACAGTAATTATAGAGGGATATGGGAGGGCACCAACAGCATTGGCTACATAGATCCTCACCCAAAAGCTACAACATGAGGCTGAATGTGGCAAAATATATAGAAACATAAGAGGAGTGTACAAATGCTGGATTTACATGTATATATTTTTAAATAAAGGTGAGAACATTAGTATGGAAACACAACACCTGAATAACATAAAGGAAATCTACTTGAGAATTTTTCCTTCTAAAAGCATTACAGGTAATTGTTCGGCTCTGAGGAACATTTTAGAGGGGTCACCACTTTTTGATCAGCTCTTTTGTCAAATTAGAACTTAATTACATAACATCCATATGAAAAATCAATCTTTTATTCCCCCTTAGTTGCTGAAGCACTTGGACACTCCAAAGTCATTTGAATCTTTACATCAATTTTGCAGGAAAAGAAACAGTAAAATCTTTGTCCTTGAGGTTCCACTTGACAGGGTCAAAAGCAATTCTTTCATTGTGTTTCACTATAACACAAATCAGAAAATGCAAAGATTTCAGAATTGCTCTATTTCACTTATTATCTTCGTGAGCTTTCCTCTGCAGCTAAGCGAGGTGTTATTAGGCACAAGGAGTTTTGTTGAATTCTTAAATTGGTCTCAAGAATTTTGTGATGGATGGTTTACTCAATTTAAAACAGATCATCTGGTGATATTGCTTTGAGGTTAAAATGAGGGTTCCTCAGATTCTTTTCAGGGCAGATCCTTTTGATTATTTGTTAAATCCAGAATTGCTAAACTGTAAAGTACATGGACTCCAGATACATTGGTGGTGAATGTGATAAAAAGAGAATTCTAGAAGGAGACTAGAGCAACCTCAAGGCCCAACCTTATCTGCTTGAAAGTTTTATAGAGGGTTAAGTCCTAGCCTGACTACTTATTTATCTTCTTTCAAGCCAGCTTATTCTGAATACTCTAACCCTTAATTAGTGATTATTAATTTGACATGAAGCGCTATGCAAATGCCCGGATGCCATCTGGAGTACTTTACCCAGTTACGTGTAATAAATATTTTTCTAATAAGACTCCTTGTACCCGATTAGAAATGTATGTGGCTCTCTGCCCTGAAGCTAAGCTTTTAGTGGAACCTAAACCACATAAATGCAGACAAATGAAAAGATCTTTTATGTACTTCCTTCATATTTTTGACATTTTCTGGTGAAAGCTACATACAAACTGAAGTCTCAAAGGAACACTCTCTCAAAAGTCGAGTCTCACTGACTCAGATGTTACCTCCTCAGGTGGAACTTCTCTGGTTATCCCATCTGAAATAGCCCTTTGTCCCGGCCACTCAGTTCATCACCTCGCCCTGTTATATTTCTTCAGCACATTCATCACTATCTTGTGTTCTTTATTTATTCTTGTTCCTTTATGTGTATGTTTGTTTGACTTCTCCCACTGGAACGTTACCACCATGGAGGAAGAGAATTGATCTGTCTTATTCATTGTTACACCCCAATGTCAAGGACAGTGCTTCCCACAGAGTAGGCGCTCAATAAATTTTTGTTGAATGACTCAACGAAAGAATGGATATTAAGAATCCTGTGTCCTTGAAAATCAATGTAGCATATCAAGTGCCTTAGGGTTATAGGAAAAAACTTTAACTCTTTCCAGCTTAAAAAGAGGCATTTTCTTTCACTGCAGCAATAATATAAAGATCTGAAAAAGAGGCATCCTCTCAGGAATAGAATGCTGAGCTATTGACCATGGATTTTCTGACAAGGGAGCACTAGGTGCAGGGTTTTGGAGGATGGCCAGGAGCAGACACTCTTGGCCAGTGTGCCAGGCAGCTGTGGAAATATAATTGGGAAGTACCTGGAAGTTAAGATGACATGAATCAGCGAAGAAACAGGAGGAATCAAAGGCTCAATAAATCTCCACTTTCTCATGGCTCAAACAGTCGAGCCATTCCCTGGTTGCAGGGGCCTATTTACCAAGACCAGGACAAAGATGAAAATGCCATTATAGGCCACCAGGGGAAAGCACAAGCTGGGTGTATTTAAGGTAAACATACCATGGGAGTTCACAGCAGTCCAGTCTGTCCTGAAATGGTAGGTCATTTATTCTTTTAACAAATATTTATCAAACCATTTAGACTCCAGCCTCATTCCTTCCTGCTCCTCTCACCCCCAACACACTTGCGTACCCATTGCTACGGAGGCACTCTGCTTTTGACTTCATTATTCATTGACTTCTCTTGTAAAATTCGGTTTGGAAAAAGGGCTTTGCCACTATAACAAACCCACCAAGCCTTCTCTGCACACATTATTAACACTAGTAGGGAGTGCTTGGGCACTAGATAGAATACAGAAGTTCTGAAACACAGGATAAATGCTCTATGTCCCACCAGAATATTCCTCTCTGTCACCCCCCACCCCGAGAAATTGGGAAGTCTCCAAGGCTATTCTTGATATTGCATCATTTGTGTGCAGGCCTATTTTTTCAAAGGTGGCAGATGACCTTGCACCTTCAGGTAACTGAGATTGAAAGTTAGGTTTCTGCCAAACTCACTCTGGTTTTTTATTTGACTGAATATGAAGAAGCTGGGCTTTTAGGATTGCTTCTGTTATATTTCCCAAGATGTGAGTTTGACAGGAAATTTTATTTTAAAACAATACTGTGATCCACGTACTTACTGACAGAAGACATTGGTTTAAAAAAAAAAAGTGTCAGTCTTAAAGAAGTTGGGTGCAGCTAGACTGTAAAACAGATAAGTCAATTTACTGAAGATGCCTCATCCTCATTCATTGAGCTCTTAGGGAGAGTTTTATTAACCTACTGTGTTTTCAGGGTCTATACAGCTTTTGCCCAGTGGGCCATTACCCAGTGGGATTGCAGCGGTTGAGATCCTTGCATAAACTCAACATCTTCTTAACCAAAATGAAAACAGTATCATATTGCCTTTTGAATCTGTTTGAAGGGAGAAATATTTTTAGGAAAAAAAAAGATAATTGAAAAGCTCTGTATTCATCTTTCTGTGCCCTAGGACATTGATTTTTCAGATGCTGTAATATATTACATGGTGAGATAGTCCTGAGGACTTCCATACATATTAGTGACTCTAGTGCCCACAGCACACATTGCAAACCTTCCACATTCAGAGATTCAGCGTGCCTTGTGGTATTTCTGTCTGACCTCAATCCATTTTGGAAATAAAATGTTCCATACACTGAGGGAAAGCACATCTTATTGGCCTCTCTCTGACTTCTGCCATCCCTTGGTACCTTGTAAGGAAGCCAGCGCAGGCATCCTTGCTCAGAATCTGCCTGGTGATGATGCCCAGGTCTCTGCCACAATTTTAGGTTCCCAGCAGTACTGTCCTACCTGTGTGGTCACAGGAAATGTGAGCTTTGTATTCAGCAGGTGCTCCATAGATATTGAAATTGAATTGAATCAGGACTCAGTAAATCTGAGCCAAATCAGGTTTAAGTTATGTGCCTTTATCTTCCCTGGAAAGCAAGAGGTGGAGGGAGGGGGCTTCCCTGGTGGCGCAGTGGTTGAGAGTCCGCCTGCCGATGCAGGGGACACGGGTTCATGCCCCGGTCGGGGGAGATCACACATGCCGCGGAGCGGCTGGGCCCATGAGCCATGGCCACTGAGCCTGCGCGTCTGGAGCCTGTGCTGCGCAACGGGAGAGGCCACAACAGTGAGAGGCCCACGTACCGCAAAAATAAACAAATAAAAAAAAGTTGGGGGTAAATATTTAGGATTTTCAAAAGCTAGTACCAAATCTCCTCCTAACACTTTACACTAAAACCCTATCAAGGGATGCTCTGAGATGAAATCTGAGAAAGGTTTCAGCTTATCATTCATGATAGAAGCTCCTTGGCTTTATCAGTCCTCTTGTGACCATTAATAAACAGTACTGTCGTAAATGAATGTCTCCCTGAAAATGGACCCTGACATCAAATTAGCATGTGCGTGCATATAGACTTATACAATTTTAAAAATTGGTTTGTTTTTAAAGGAGAATGAATGGAAAATAAGTCTTTGCCAACTGTGTCTTTATTTATTCTTTTTATATATTTGGCATGTAAATACAAAAATGTTCTCTTTAGATTCCTACAGCATTAATTTTGAACGCTGTTGCAGGTAAATTTAGCACACATTTTCTTTTACAACTAGTGTGATGAAAAGAACTCAGGAAGGTTCAGCCTTCAGAATTCCTGGATAAACCTCATGGACTGTAAGGTTTTGCTAAGAGTGTGCGGATAATTAACTTCTGACTAGGTTGAAAATAAAAATTCAATGACCACCTCCCTCATTCCCATTTAAATCTGAAACCTTCTATTCAAATCATTCTGCCTTGTTTTTATTCAGTTTATTATAGTCAAGCAGTATTAGTTTTTAAATATTTTATCCTTTGAATTTTCATGTGACTACATCCTGTGGCTTTGTAGTGTATATAATAGCATATATTTTTTCAACAAGGAATAAACAAGTGCTATGAAAATAGAAACGAATTGTAAGCTGTGATCCTGACATGAGCAACTTAGTTCCTAGTGGGATTGGGGAGCAATTTTCACGGCTTTGAAAGGAAAGCAAAAACTTGTAGTAGTGATAAATTATACCGTGGAGACCTCTTAAACACTTAGCCTTGGTGAACATTAAACCTGTCTCTTCAACAGGTTTATTGCAGGATTAGGCACTTCCTGGAGAAAGTGTCACTCTGCCTTTGGCATTGATGTAAATTTGGTTTCTGCTAGATTTATAAAAGGTGTTATACAGAGGTCATTCAATTTTCTCAAAAGTTACCTTCAGAATTTGGGGTGTGGATTTATTCATGTCCCAGATAGATATCACTTCATTGTCCCCTAAAGTTGACCATCCAAAAACATCTCAGATTCATATTGAGCTAGGTTGTCCCAATCCTCTGTAATAATTCATATTCACTTAAAAATTTTGTTAACCCTTTCTGGCCACCAGAGTTTTGCTGATTAAATGATAAAGTCAGTGCTGCAGAGACTTGTGGGCCATATACTAAGATTCACATCCACGGTTTAGACATAAATGCAGCAGCCCCAGTCACTTTGGTTCTCAATTTGCCAATTTGTCAAAAAAGAACTAATATGTCATTTTGAAATATCTAATGACTGAAAGAGTCACAAAACTAAATAACTTGGCTGTTTGAGCTTAAGTTTTAAGTATGCATTCTGCAACTATGGCATAAAACTAGATCTTAAGAGTTTGCTTGGTTGAACTATTTTGCCATCATTCAATTCATTTATTCTTTAAGTATTTATTGAGCATTGTACCCCAGGCTTACTGGAGATAAAGCAGTGAAGGAAACAGGTAAAATTCTTGCCTTCAGGGGTTTACATTCTAGTGTAAGTAAATAAGTAGAATCAGCTGATAAGTGATAGAGAGACAAATAGAACGGGGCAGGGGAGATAAGGGAGGGTGGGAAGTAGTGCCATTTAACAAGGGGATCAAGGAATGCTGTCACTGAGAAGGGAACTCTGAAAGATCTGAGGGAGGTGAGAGTGTGAGCCATGAAGATTTGGGAGAGGGAGGATTGAGCATACCTGGGTGAGGGGAACTTCAGGTACAAAGACCATGAGATGGGAGGATGATTTGTTTGTTGGTAAAACAGTGAAGAGGGCAGTGTGCTGGAGTGGAGTGAGCAAAACCAAAAGCACAGGCAGATAAGACCTGGAGGTAAAGGGAGCCAGAACATTAAAGCCTTTAGGACATTACTGTGAGTGAGGTGAGACTCTATGATGGCTTGTGCAAGGAGGAGGGACTTGCACTGATTAGCTTTAAAAGGATCCCTTTGGCTGCTCGTGAGAATGGTTCTAGGAAGACAAAGGCAGATGGAGAGGAACAGATTAGAAGGCTGTTGCAATAATACGTAATTCAGGTGGGAGAGGAAGTTGGCTTGGACCCGAGTGGTAGCAAAGGAGGTGGGGAGAAGCACTTGGATTCTGGATGGATGGAAGGCAGAGCCAACAGGACTTGCTGATGGAGCAAATATAGATGTGAGAGCAAGAGAGGAGTCAGGCCTGCCAGCATTATAGTCCCGATTACTTGTTATGTAGTAGCCAAAACAAGAAATCCAATTTCCATTTAGTTAGGACCCTACGTATTTTTTCTCTTTCTGACTCAGTGAAAATCTGTGTCTCTGTATATAAAAAGAACAACATGATACAAGCAGTATTTGCTGCAAGGTAAACAAAGTTGTACTATGGTGTAACAAAATAGAGATGCTGCTTGAGAATTAAGTTACCAGATGCTCAGGTTCTGTACTACACCCCTCTCCCCCAAAGTACAGTCCATGAGTAATGGAAGCAGAGGGAGTGTCAAATTTGAAATATAGGAAGAACAAAAACAAGAGCTCATGCGTGAATTCCCTGGATGGGGAGACAAAATCCGGAGGAGGGCTGAACACAGATTGTGTTGCAATAGTTGCAATAGTTACTCAGCAAGGCTACGCATGGAAATCAACAAAGGAACATGGCACATCCTCATCTTTGAGGAGCTTAAAGTCTAATGAAAGTACCTTGCCTTCCATAACTCAGTGGAGCACTAGGATTTTATTTATATCATTTACAGAGATATATGTCAGTGATGTGACTATTTCAAATATAAATATAGATATATTAAATATAGATCTGTATAGATAGATATTTCAATGTACGTCTTTTATGTATACACAGACCAGCAATATAGGTATGTGAGTGCAAACTTATGCATATTCTTGCTCCAAATTTTAGTCTTCAGAATTTGCTTGGCTGCTGTGATCAGTAAGAGCAATAGTAAAGTAAGAGGTCATGTAAGCTACACAAAGCTTTTTGTCCACAAAAATAGATCAGTTTGGAAAGTTAGTACCCAAGTTAATGAGAAGATATTGATCCAGATTCCTTGAAAAAACCTGGTGCATTGAGTAACAGGGTGTGATAATCTCAGTGACTCTCGTAGATGTGCCAAGAGCTCCCTCCCAGCTCTAAAGGTGCCCCTGCCTGGGTTACAGCCATCCCAGAAGGTTGGAGAGCTGCTGTGTGCAGACTCTGAACGACTTCTGGCTTTGCCACCATGAGCCCTACCCCTCCACCACCCACACACACAAGGGAGATCTGCCTCCTCTTCTTCAGAGCAGGGCCCTCATTGGTCCAGCTCTTCTCCCATCAAGGAGCTGGGGCAGCAGCTGGCTTTCTTAAGTGTCAGTAGGTCTGCCTCTACCCTCGCTGGAAGGCTTCCTCAGCAAGGAGTGAGGGGACATTAAGCTGGCAAACCAAAGTGAGGAGGAAGAAGACCTTAGCTGAGGGTTGTCATTAATGTTTCTACGATCCTGTGCTACATAGAAATAAACATTTAAACCATTATTCCTCAGTCTGTCCAATGGAGGTAAAGTCGATAATCTACTTGTTTCAGAAATTTTCTTGTGAAATTTTCTGTTTAACTCACATTAGTTCTTATTTTTTTCCTCCCCCCTCCCCCTCCTAGCTTCTAAGCTTCCTTTAACTCATTTGGAATAAGCTGAAATGAAACAAAATCATATATTCTAAATCGAGTGCTTAAAACAGAACTGAGTTCATTGATTAAATATGAAAGGGAGCATCTTTTGCAAAAAGAAAGCCAAGCTTTTAAATCGTCACTGAACATTGGTCAGTCTTAAACCCTCTTGGCACTAGTTTCTTCATACAATTTTGCATATCAGGAGTTTACAGACTAAACAGTAGATGAGCTCCAAGTATACTATGTCATTTAATGTCAATGAGCTAACCCCGTTTATTCGGCTGTTTGCTTAGCAATGAAATAATCTGCATAAAAGTGCTCAGTATGCTACAATTAAGAAGCATGCTTGTGGAAGGCACACTCTTGGTTCATTTTTTAAAAAGACCATCTGTTTCTTAGTATGCTACTTGTGCAGGTTTTCCTTTCATCTTTCACCTTCTTTAAAAAAACAAAATCCACAGCTTTCTAAAGCTTTTGATATTATTTCGTTCTTAGGTTTTATAGAATGCTCATTCTCTGGATTTTCAGCTGTGGTTTTACTAGCGTCCTCACAAGATCATTTTAAATCCTCAGGAATCTTAGAAATTAGAAAAAAAAAAAAAATAGGGAAGCCTCCCCACAACACTGCATTTATTCCTTTCTAGGAAACTGACAGTTTCTGTCAGCAACCAGGAATCATAGTTGTAATAGTAGTGGTGGTCATGGTGGTCTTAATCTACTAATATTTGCAAGTTAACAGGGTTAAGTATATTTAAGGTTTATATATTGAAGAAACTTTTACTCATGTCTTTGAAATGCCCTTAGGAAAGGATAGAAATGCCCTGACAGGCTGTGAAATAGGAGATCCTAAATAGGATTCTTAGACCCAAAGTTGCTATGTCTTAGTGACACACCTTCATCATGCTCAAAGACTAAATTTTTAGCACGTTGAGAAAACGGTTTCTCATTCTGAGGATTTTTAATTCAGAAAACAAACTTCTTTAACCACATACGTTTGAGGCATTTTCTCATTCAGTCTATTCTGAAGGTAAAAGATGTACATTATTTTGCTGGAAATGAACAGGATAAAGGGAAGAGGTAAAATACTCTTTAGTTAAATGGCACATTTTATGCCCAGCTGCCAGGGGAAATAGGATAGCTTATTTAAGAAGTTTACTTTCTTATATAAGAAAGAAGAAAGATGTTTGTATAGCCTGTGGTCTGGAATAAAAATAGCAAATTTTAGACTTGACTTCATTTAAAATGATTAACCATAATGCCTATTTATTGTTGAGTTTCTTGGAGGAAAGAATAGTCTTGTCAGAAACCGTATATCCTCAAATCTCTTTATTTGATGTCATTTTTATCTTGTGAAACTACATTTAAAAAAGGTAAGCAGGAAGGGAAAAAAACAGAGCTGGAAGAATCAGACTATACTACAAAGCTATAGTGATCAAGACAATATGGTCCTGGCACAAAACAGAAATATAGATCAATGGAACAGGATAGAAAGCCCAGAGATAAACCCATGCACCTATGGTCAACTAATCTATGACAAAGGAGGCAAGGATATACAATGGAGAAAAGATAGTCTCTTCAATAAGTGGTGCTGGGAAAACTGGACAGCTGCATGTAAAAGAATGAAATTAGAACACTCCCTAACACCATACACAAAATCAAACTCAAAATGGATTAGACGCCTAAACGTAAGACCAGACACTATAAAACTCTTAGAGGAAAACATAGGAAGAAACTCTTTGACATAAATCACAGCAAGATCTTTTTTGATCCACCTCCTAGAGTAATGGAAATAAAAACAAAAATAAACAAATGGGACCTAATGAAACTTAAAAGCTATTGCAGAGCAAAGGAAACTAGAGACAAGACGAAAAGACAACCCTCAGAATGGGAGAAAATATTTGCAAATGAATCAATGGACAAAGGATTAATCTCCAAAATATATAAACAGCTCATGCAGCTCAATATTAAAAAAACAAACAACCCAATCCAAAAGTGGCCAGAAGACCTAAATAGACATTTCTCTAAAGACATACGGATGGCCAAGAAGCACATGAAAAGCTGCTCAACATCACTAATTATTAGAAAAAGGCAAATCAAAACTACAATGAGGTATCACCTCACACCAATTAGAATGGGCATCATCAGAAAATCTACAAACAACAGTTGCTGGAGAGGGTGTGGAGAAAAGGGAACCCTCTTGCACTGTTGGTGGGGATGTAAATTGATACAGCCACTATGGAGAACACTATGGAGGTTCCTTACAAAACTAAAAATAGAGTTGCCATATGACTCAGCAATCCCACCACTAGGCATATACCCAGAGAAAACCATAATTCAAAAAGACACATGCACCCCAATGTTCATTGCAGCACTATTTACAATGGCCAGGTCATGGAAACAACCTAAATGCCCATCGACAGACAAATGGATAAAGAAGTTGTGGTACATATATACAACGGAATATTACTCAGCCATGAAAAGGAACGAAATTGGGTCATTTGTAGAGACCTGGATGGATCTAGAGACTGTCATACAGAGTGAAGTAAGTCAGAAAGAGAAAAACAAATATCATATATTAACGCATATATGTGGAATCTAGAAAAATGGTACAGATGAACCGGTTTGCAGGGCAGAAATAGAGACACAGATGTAGAGGACAAACATATGGACACAAAGCGGGAAAGAGGCAGTGGGGGTGGTGGCAGTGGTGGGATGAATTGGGAGATTGGGATTGACATATACACACTAATATGTATAAAATAGATAACTAATAAGAACCTGCTTATAAAAAATAAATAACATTTTAAAAAGAAGAATAAAAGAGATTTTCCAATATATTAAAAACAACAAAAAGAATAAAAGACATTTTCCAATATATTAACAACAACAACAAAAAAAGGTAAGCAGGAAGTGATGCAGCTTTAAGGAAAATTGCGTCAGAAAAGAAATTGAAGTTAATGGGATAACTCTACACCCTGTGTGAACCCCTGTGTTCACCTAGGATGTGGATCAGGTGGAGTTCTCACAGCAACTTTAGCCGTGACTAAGAGCCTTCCCAATCTCTGTGGTACATTTTGTTTTAGACTTTAAAAGCATGACCTTAAACCATGTTTAGGTGGTCTTACATTTTATAAAACCTTGTGAAAACAAGGGATTGATTATTATAGTCCCAAACCACCTAGTCTTTATTGAATAAATATGGACATAATACCTGGGATCTGGATTTTGTGTTTACTGCACCAGCTACACCACCCAGTGGGGCATAGGTGAAATCTGCTCTACCCAGAAGATCTTTAAGCAACCAGTTTAGGTGCTTACTAGACTGCCCCACCACAAGAAGAAAAATCTATTGTCTGAGGAAGAAAGTATTAAATGAGGTCTTATATAGTCAGAGAAAATATCTGCAAAACGATGAGGTGAGAAGTCCAGAGGTACCTATGGGTGAGTGCAGATATCTGGCACCAAGCATCCTTTGTCTGCTGGCATATGTGTAAAGTTCTTTGAACCAATAGATGTCAGCCTGATTGAACACAGATGGGAGACAGCGAGAACTAGCAATAACGATGAAATGTTTGGGAAGTCAAGTTTGGATTAAGGTATTTTGTTCTAGCAGCTGAACAAGGCAGCAGACAAGGCTAAAGTAAACACAGCTCTCCTGTTTAGCTATTGATTTATTGTAAGCACCAAAATTACTTTTATTTTTACATGCAAAAAGGTACATCTGGTTTCTAAAATTATATGTCCCAAGACTAGATTACACAAGAACAATGTGGTTCACTGTAAATTTCTTAGAAGGTAAGGAAGAAAAAAAAATCTCATTACTTTCATAAGTTCTTGCAGAAAAGACTGTTGCATATTTTTTCCAGACTATTGGTGGAAATTTTTCTTCACATATAAAGAATAAACCATTCCCCGACCCCAGCCTCTATTCAATCTGGGAAACTGCTCTTATGAAATAGCAGTTCTCTAAAATAAAAACACCAAAGACATTAACTAGTGTTCTTTTTTTTTTTTATTGTTGGCATTGAATACAAATCAGCATTAAATCTGAGACCATTTTTAGCATCAGATTCCCAGATCTAAAATAAGGTATACAAATAAAAAAAAATTGGCAAAAATGTTTTACTTATGCTTCATGCAGCTTTTAATGGTTGAGACTCTTCCTTTAGAATTCAAACATACCCCTCCAGATTCCATATGGCATAAATTTTAGGAAGTTCCCAAAATAATGAAGGGACGCTTGGGTCTAAGCAAATAATATATTTTAAGATTTCAATTATAGTAAGAAACTAGTTTTTCTCTACACAAAAGATAGTTTATTAGCGTCTCCATCAAAGACTAAAATGTAGTTCAGTGTTCTATCCATATTTATTTTTAAAACCATTAATCAAACGAATGGAATATGGTCAGTTAGGAATCTTTTGGTTGCAGTTAATAAAAACACCAACTCAACTGATTTAAACAAAAAAGGAGGGGTGAATTTGATTGGCTCATGGACCTGAAGAGGTAGTTCCATTTACCTGTGAGATTCGTGTTCTCAGGCTCCAGTTCTGTTTTCCTGCTCTGATTTGAAGCACTGTTCTGGTTTCAGTGAACTGCTTATACGGTTTAGAGAAAAGCTAGATTTGATAAACATTTTACTAGTTTTACATTTAAATTTTCTACTAAATTTATAATGATGTATTCCTATAGAATGCTGAACTTGTGTATGGTGGACTCATGGTTGCACTGTATACTCATGTGATTGTGTGAAGTGTCTCTCATTAAAAAAACAAACCAACCTCATAGAATGAAACCTGAAGTCTTTCCCTGTGCTTTTCCTGTTCTTTACCTATGCTCATCCGAGTACATCCATTTCAGTTGTGTGGCACATGCTCTTGTGCTGTTTTTAACAGCTGTGGAAGTTCCCTGGCTTGGCCCTCAACTGGGTTTGAATTTCTACCCACCGCTGTCAGTATTTGCAGAATGAGCAGTGATACTGTTGCCCTTAGCAAATATCATCCTCCCATGCTGAGTTTATGAAGCTAAGCCCTGAATGCTGTCCTTAGACAAAAAAGGGGAAGGGGTCTAAGGGTTAGAATGTGGTCTTTCATCCCTCCTGACCCGCACCCCTAGTCTCCAGGACGCAGTGCAGTGAAGAGTTAATGGATCTGCTTCACTTAAGGATCAAAGATTCTCAGGGAAGCTCTAAACCATTTTTATCTAAGAAGTGTTCCAAGAGAATCAAGGGAAGTTACCAGGTGATGTCATTATCATTGTGATCATCACCATCATCAGTATCACCACCAACTCTTTACAGATCCTCTTTTCCTTTGCTCCCTTCCCAGAAGAAAATGTCACTTCTCTTAACCCAGCACGTGTGCTTCTCTCTTCCCATTTCCTCTGTCCTACTCCAAAACTTGACACCATTTCTCCACCTCCCCCTCTGCCTATTCAGAATATAACAAAGGCAGCAAAACAAACCTCTCTTCAATCTGTCACTTCCACACAAATCACACCTTCTCTTTTTTCTTCATGGCTAGCCTCTTGGTAGTCAGTATCAGAGTCCATACCAGTTTCCTGATACTCCTTCTACCTTCACCCTCCCACACAAACACACATCCTCCTAAAATCTCTAATAATTCAGTAAGTATTTCTTGTGAGCCTATTGTGTGAAAAGCTAATTACTGTTATGATACAAAATATGGCCTTGTCTTTAAACCACTTACAATCTTCTTTTTAAATTTATTTTTATTGAAGCATGGTTGATTTACAGTGTTGTGTTAATTTCTCCTGTATAGCAAAGTGATTCAGTTATATATATATATATATATATATATATACACATTCTTTTTTATATTCTTTTCCATTATGGTTTATCTCAGAATATTGAATATAGTTCCTTGCGCTATACAGTAGGACCTTGTTGTTTATCCATTCTATATATAATAGTTTGCATCTTCTAACACCAACCTCCCAATTCACCTCCCCACTCCCTCCCCCTTGGCAATCACAAGTCTGTTCTCTTTGTCTGTGAGTCTGTTTCTGTTTCGTAGATAGGTTCATTTGTGTCATATTTTAGATTCCACATATTAGTGATATCATATGATATTTGTCTTTCTCTTTTTGACTTACTTCACTTAGTATAATAATCTCTAAATCCATCCATGTTGCTGCAAATGGCATTATTTCATTCTTTTTTATGGCTGAGTAGTATTCCATTGAATATATATACCACATCTTCTTTATCCATCCATCTGTCAATGGACATTTAGGTTGTTTTCATGTCTTGGCTATAGTGAATAGTGCTGCTATGAACATAAGGGTGCATGTATCTTTTTGAATTATAGTTTTGTCTGGATTTGTGCCCAGGAGTGGATTGATGGATCACATGGTAATTCTATTTTTAGTTTTTTGAGAAACCTTTATACTGTTTTCCATAGTGGCTGCACCAACTTATATTCCCACCAACAGTGTAGGAGGGTTCCCTTTTCTCCACACCCTCTCTAGCATTTGTTATTTATAGACTATTTAATGATGGCCATTCTGACTGGTGTGAGGTGATACCTCATTGTAGTTTTGATTTGCATTTCTCTAGTAATTAGTGATGTTGAGCATCTTTTCATGTGCCTGTTGGCCATGTGTATTTCTTCTTTGGAGAAATGTCTATTTAGATCTTCCACCCATTTTTTGTTTGGGTTGTTTGTTTTTTTGTTGTTGAGTTGTATGAGCTGTTTGTATATCTTGGAAATTAAGCCCTTGTCGGTTGCATCATTTGCAAATATTTTCTCCCATTCTGTAGATTGTCTTTTTGTTTTGTTTATAGTTTTCTTTGCTGTGCAAAAGCTTGTAAGTTTGATTAGATCCCATTTGTTTATTTTTGTTTTTATTTCTATTGCCTTGAGGGACTGTCCCGAGAAAACACTGGTACGATTTATGTCAGAGAATGTTTTGCCTATGTAAACCACTTACAGTCTTATGATAGCTATTTCCCACCCTGGTTAAGCCACTGAAACTCCCTCAGAAATGGTCCCCAGTGCCCACCTAGACATCAAACCTGAAGTCGTCCCCAAGTCCTTATATTACACCTCTTTACAACATTTGATTCATTGGCTAAATATGGAAATAAGTGGCAAACCTAAAATCTGAACCTAAGTCTTTTGGGCACCAAATTGTGAACTTTTTTTTAATATTATATTTTAGTTGTACTAATTATATATGAATACTTTGTCCTTTAAAAAAACATGTATAATGTTACAAATAAATCTGAAATTCCTTTTAGCTACTGCTCCCCTTCCCTAATGGAAAACACTGTGACAGGTGTACTTCCTGCAGACTATTTTTATACATATTCATATGTATGTACCCTTACAATATTAACAGTATCCTTTTGAGATTTGCCTATGTTGATGTATATATATCTAGCTCATTCTTTTAACCACTTTGTGAATTTCATGAAATGAACATGCCATGTCATATTCATCTATCCCCCTGTTGATCAACATGAAGCTCTTTTTCATTTTTCACTATTACAAGTTCCTCGGTGGACCTCCTTGTGTGCAACAAAGCAATATATTTTGCTGGTTAAATCCCAGCTCTCGAGTTACTAGCTGTGGGACCTTGGATAAGTTACCTAAACAATCTGAACTTCATTCTCCTCATCATAGAGTTGTTATAAGCATTAGATCAGGTAATATATATCAGGTGCTGAGTTACAGGCTCAGAACATAGTAAGTGCTCTATAAAGTGAGATGTATGATACAGCATAAATGTCTGGATCCTGAGTTACTCTTACTTTTAGTTTAATTGGTATTTCTGAATTGCCCTCCAAAGTGGCCACACAGATTTATAATTCCCTCAGCAGTGTAAGAGTGCTCATTTTCCTAATTCTTCCTAACACCTTGTATTAGCAAACCTTTTTATTTGCTCTTCTGTCCAATAAGAAAATCCTTTCAGTGACATTTTAATTTGCATTTTCTCGATTAGTAGTGAAGATGAATATTTTTACGTACTTATTAGCCAGTTTGATTTCTTTTCTAAATTATTTGTAGCCATTGTTCGTTTTTCTATTTTTATAGACTTTTGTCAAATTTTTAAAAATATATTCTTGATACTAATTCTTTGTTACATGCTGCAAATATTTTCTCTCAATCTGCCACTTATTTACCCTAGCTTAAAATATCTTTGTCTTTAAGAGATTGAATTTTATGGGGCCACATTTATCAGTCTGTTCTTTGATGTGCTTTAGGCCTTGAGACTTGAGATATGAATCCCAGCTCTGCCACTTACTGACCCTGAGATCTTAGACAACTTACATAACCTCTCAATGCCTTCATTTCCTCAGCTATAAAATGAGGATAGTAATAATACCTGCCTCATAGGTTGTTATGAGGTGGATGAGTTAATACATGCAAAGTGTCAGGCACAGAATGAGCACCATTTTCCACTATTTTTTTGTTTTCTAATATTAAGTAATCCCTCCTCAACTGAAAGTCAAAAAGATATTCTTCTATAGTATTGTAATTATTTTAATTTTATTTTCTTCAGTTCAGGTCTCTAATTGACCTGGAATTTTTTTTTTTTTACATGTAAGGTTGGGACCTACACATTTTTGTGTAATGATCATAAGTTGTCTCTGAGTCATTTATCGATGTCTTTCCCCCTCTGATCTGATATGGCACTTCTCTCATAGGCAGACGTTCCATACATTTATGGGCCTGTTTCTGGAATCTCTTCTATCTGTTGTCTATTCTGTCACCAATACTATATTGTTTTAGTTACTGTAACTTTATATTTTGACAGGAAATCTAGTAGATTTATTCCCCCTTAATTCTTTTTCAAAATTGCCTTTTCTCATTCTTACACAGTATTCTTTCATACTAATTATAAATCAATTTCTTAAATTTTATTTAAAAACAATATTGGTTTTTGGAGGGATTGCACTGAATGTATAGGTTTTTCTGAAGAGAGGATGTATTTCATAGCATTAAATTGTCCCATCTATAAATTAGGTACAACTCTCTATTTCTGTCTTCTTCTATGCCCTTTAATAAAGTTTTATGATTTTCTTCACAAAGCTATTTCATGTTTTGTTAGTTATATTCCTATATAATGTTATTTGTGTGTGTGTTACTATTGTCAGTAGGATCTTTTTTCTCTTTTAAATTCTAACTGGAGTTCAGGTTTTTGAGAACGAGCCACCCATTCTTGCTTGGCCCTGCAATAACCTTCCTCTGCTCAACCTCAAAAAAAAAAAAAAAAAAAATCTAACTGGTTGTTGTTACTATATTGAAATGCAGTTGGTTTTATGAATCTTGTAACTGTCCAACTTACTAAACTTTCTTAGTATTTTTAATAGTTTGTCAGTTTGAATCTCTTGCATTTTTTGGGTAAGTAATAGTATCTTTTGAAAATCCTGATCATTTTGTCTCCTTCCAGTTTTTAGGTTTCACATTTCTTCTTTTTATTTTATTGCCATTATCTAGGACCATAAATACCCTGGGTGCTAGGAATGTCAGAGAATCTCTGGCTTGTTCCTGGCTTTAATGGACACTTACATTATTGCACCTTCCAGTCTGATGTTTGCTGTGAGTTTTAGATGAACACTCTTTAGTGGGACTCTCTCTACTACACCATGCTGTTTCTCATTTTGCACTTTTGCCTTAAAAATTTTGTCAGCCTTCTTCATCTGTAAAGCAGAAGTCCCAATATATTTACTTGTAATTTGTCACTGATTAAGTTTTGAAGAATGAAAGAATTTTAATTTATTTCATTTCCTTCTTTGTTAGTTTTCAGAAAAGTCAGGCCCAATTCCATTATTTCTTTCCTTCCTTTAGTGGTTCTTTTCTTGACTTCTTTGAATAGTTTGTCCCCTGTTTCCCCCTGGCCAGACTTTTACCCACCCTGGAACATCTTTCCCCACAACCCCCATCCCATACTGTGAGCAAATGACATTGGAGATTCTGAACTGCATTTATTTGAGTGGTTTATGGTGAGGTTACTTTAGTTCAGCGTAGCTCTCCAAGAAGAATTTAGTGACCCTACTTTTCTAAAGAAGCAGATTCTTAGAATGCAACCAATATATATCCTATATATTAAGCCATTTCGCTTCAATTATAGTAAGGTAAATATAAACATATTTGTTAACCTTCCTCAAGATTGAATTTTATCCCTGAAATGTTTAAACCTCCTTGAAGCAGAAGATAGCTCAGGTCTGGTCCCAGTGCCTGAAGCGTGAGTTTTACTGAATTCTGAGCAAGATTCTTTAGGGAAAGTTAACCTTAGTGTTGGTTAACTGTAACAGCCTCCCCCATCTTTGGATGCAGCCCTCCCACTTATCTCTTTTGTTTTTGCATTTAAGATTTATATTGTGGGCTTCCCTGGTGGCGCAGTGGTTGAGAGTCCGCCTGCCGATGCAGGGGACACGGGTTCGTGCCCCGGTCCGGGAAGATCCCACAGGCCGCGGAGCGGCTGGGCCCGAGAGCCGTGGCCGCTGAGCCTGCGCGTCCGGAGCCTGTGCTCCGCAACGGGAGAGGCCACAACAGTGAGAGGCCCGCGTACCGCAAAAAAAAAAAAAAAAAGATTTATATTGTATTTAAAGTCTCAGAATTCATTGGGCAAGGATTTGAAGGAGATTGCTGCCATTTGTATTATGTTTTCTTGAGAAATCCCCGAGGCAAAGAGGCCTCAATTAGTGGGGAAAGTGAGATTTTGCTACTTAAGCTTATCATGCAGGATAGGCTGGAGAAATGTTGTAGTTCAGGGGAAAATGTTTCAAAGACCTGCGGAACTAATAGCTATTCTTTGTATTTCCATCATTCCATTGTCGTTTAAGGATTTTGAAGACGATTTCATTCAACTACCTTCCTAAAGTTCCATGTGCTCATTAGGCAAGGCAGCTAATTATGGTTTGAAGCTCTGTTAGTCTAAAGAATATGTAAGTTATGTGTAGCCACTGAGCAATAAACATTGTTCACATACAGTAGGTATCATTATTTGAAACTAATTTGACAGACTTGAGACACTATGCACAAATTGTGGTTCTTTCCATGGAAACTTGGTGCAATTGTTCTTTCTAAGTACTCAGGATCCACTTAAAGGAGTTAATAATGCATCTTCACAATGGTTTGACTGGAAACATTCCCTTCACTGTATTTTTACTCAATCTGCATTGATTCACAGTATAGAATTCTGTTTAATTTTGTTCATTTATTCCCTCGGAATCTCAGTATAAGTTGTTCTAAATATCTATTTATGTTCATTTAAGTATACAAGTGAGATCATCACAGGTTTGGTTAGTCATAATTAACATGGGGCAGAATCTATCACTGTGGCCACTTGTTGTGCTGCAGTCAGCAAAAGTGTGTGTTGGCACAGCAGAAAGAGCCGTTTCAGCAGGAGATCACTATCCCAGATCCATAAGTATAAGGCTGTTGGGACCTTTCAATACAGTTCAACTTTCCAAACTAGCATTTCAGACCCTTGTAAGAAGAGCCCAATCTTCATTTACGACCTTAATACCCACTGTTTCTTTTCGTAGATTCATATGCTCACTGATGTGCTTGTTGAACCCCATCCTACCATGTACATTCCCACCTCAGAGCCTTTGCTTCCCCTACGCACTTTCTAGAATACCCTCTCATCACTTATCAGCCCATTTATGCTTCATGATCCAGCTCACAGCCCACTTCTATGGAGTCTTTTTTGATGATTCCAGGACACAGGGATTCTCCCTTTCTTTGAACTCATGGCTCTTTATAGGGAATTAATTGTTTACAGATTTTTGGTCACATTTTTCAGTTTTGTATATATAGTTTTCTTGAATGGGCCCAAGGTTCCTTTAAATTTGAATATATGGACATTTTTAGCTTAAAAATCATGTATTTTTTATCTGTCTTCCACCTAACCTGTTCTTTCATTTTCCAGTGCCTAAGAACTATGCCTGGAACCTAGTAGGTACTTATAATCATTTGTTGGATAAATGAATGGATTTTTCTGTATACAGAAGACAGTATTTTGAATATTGGTGAAATTAGCAAATAAATCTACCATGACTAAATAACCAAAATACATGAGAATTAGTTCTTACCCTAATAAGTATAGGAGATACCAAGTAGAGTCCGGTTGGTTATTTGTCTGCTTGGTTGATTTTTTTTTGTTTTGCTTTGTTTTGGAGAGAAAATAGTTTGCAGCTATTCTGATTTGGCACTGTGCTGAGATTACAGTGTTTGGTACTGAGCTTATATGTGCGTATTGTGGCTATTGCATGTGAAACTGTTCAGTAGCAATGCCCAAAGGATGTCTATAAAGTAATGTGACTGACCTTTAATCAACATACTAGAACTTTCCTATTTAGATCACTGTTATCTCCTTCAAATTCGTCATCTTTTGAGACTATTCCTTATTCATTACACTGTAGTCATACTTCATAGATCTTTACAAGGTAAATGTGTGAAGTGTAAATGTGTGATATGGTCAAGGAGAGGTAGAGGACGACAGGGTAAGAAGGTGCAAATTAGCTATTAATATTTTCCTCTATCAAGGAATTACTATATATGTCATGGGAGTTTTATCTATTTTATGAAGGTATTAATTGTGATTCAAAAGTTGACTATATTTCCAAGTCTGACTGGGAAATGTCTGCTCTTGTAATCTAGTATCACATTACTTTCCATGCAGAATGGAAACTAGAGATATGCCTAATTAAAGGAAAATTAAGTTTAATGTAACAGTAGTATTATAAGCGACCCCAAAATTGCATAATGTTTATGACTGAGTAGTTTCTTTGTCTTGTTCAGACTGTTTAAATGAAAGTCCTTAGTTGCCTTTGAATCTCTTTGGTTACTTCAGTTTACTATTTATAACAATTCACGTTTATTAGTCATGTTCCTAGATATGTTCTCCCCACCGGAATCCTGTTGCCTTCTTTTCTTTATGAGTTGTTTCTAATTATCCAGTGGTAGGAGGGGCAGTGTTGGAGTCTGGTACAACCAACAGATCTGGGCTCCAGTCCTGTCCCTACCTCTTATTAGCTGTGGTCCTTAAGTCATACAACCTCATCTGAAATGTAGCCTCCTCATTTTTATGACACAGATAGCATTTACATCACAAGAAGGGGATGAGGATTAATTGAGTAAATGTGTATAAAAGAACATAACACCATGTTATCAGATAATACATATTCATAAGCTGTCACTCCTTTTTTTTTTTTTTTAATTGTTACTTTTATTTATTTATTTCTGGCTGCGTTGGGTCTTCGTTGCTGCACGCGGGCTTTCTCTAGTTGCGGCAAGCAGGGGCTACTCTTCATTAAGGTGCGCGGGCTTCTCATTGCGGTGGCTTCTCTTGTTGCGGAGCACGGGCTCTAGGCGTGTGGGCTTCAGTAGTTGTGGCTCACGGGCTCTAGAGCGCAGGCTCAGTAGCCACGGCACGTGGGCTTAGTTGCTGCACGGCATGTGGGATCTTTCCGGATCAGGGCTCGAACCCGTGTCCCCTGCATTGGCAGATGGATTCTTAACCACTGCGCCACCAGGGAAGTCCCCTGTCACTCCTTTTGTTGTTGTTATGTTATTCATAGTCTCTTTGGTGGCTGCTATATTGCTTTATCTCTTTTTTAAATTAATTTTTATTGGACTATAGTTTTGCAATGTCATGTTAGTTTCTGCTGTACAGCAAAGCGAATCAGTTATACATATACATATATCCATTCTTTTTTAGATTCTTTTCCCATATAGGTCATTACAGAGTATGCTTTATCTTTTATTTTACCTTCATTTAAAGTAGTTTTTACCCATTATGCTTTAGTATATGAAGCCTTAAAGTACTAAATTCCGGATGTACATGCTAGATATAACATACCTTGAATGCCTGTGATGTTTAAGGAACATGCTTTCAAAAAATATGCATTAGTAGAAATTATTCTCACTATTTGACTAGCCTGTCATCTGGCTTCCAAGAAAAGGTCAAAATGTACATTTGGATCTAGGGAATTTAAGCAGATTTGCTGAACTCCCCAAGAAAAAAAGTCTGCTCCAGGCATGCAGTCTACCTCTTTTCCTTTTCAGTTCATTTGGGCCTAATATTAGATTGGTTCCCAACATGGTCATGTTCTTATATTCCTGCTTAGTTGAACTGCAGTTCCATACATCATTCTCAAGAAATGTTGCCCAAAGACACAAAGGTAGACCCACAGATTAGCACTGGAGACCACAGCTGCCTAAGGCAGGTGAGGCCCCAAGAAAATATAAAACATATAGAATGTATTAAAAGGCAAGTCTCCACTCAAATAGTATGATTTCAAATTTTACTATGAGAATCATTCCAGATGGACAAAGGCCTGAAAATAATCTTTTAGTGTTGGTAAGTTGTAGCTTCAGCTATATATCCAAAGACAGGAGATGTATGTATATGTGTACATCTGTTGCATGTATGTACCTATGTGGTGTGTTGTGTGTATCTGATGTATGTATATATGTACATCACATATGCTGTGATTGTATGTTCAGATTTACCTGTAACTGGCTGTATTTAACTACAAATATCTGCAATTGTATGTATTTGATGTATTTCAAGGTCTCATTTTCACAGTAGATACTAAGTACTAAGTGTACATTATTCCACAAATAGTAAGCAAATATTAAGTTAGAAGTCTGAAGAGGTATTCCACATACCTTGTTTTAAGGGTATACTTGCTCATTAATCAAAAGTAGATTATGTTAGAAATCAGAGCAAAAGGAATTGATCACAATAGTATCAGATAAAATCTTGAGTTTGAGATAAACTGCTTTTAGATATATTTTGTAAATAGAGAATGTTTAAGAAGACACAGAATAGACAGTTTTATATTTATGAAAGAGATTTGTATTGTGTTAATGATTATTTAGTTAAAAGCTATTTTTGCACTATTAGTTGCTACACCTGAATTAACCTTCTTTATCTACTCTAAATTTTTTAAACTAGAGCAATAACTTTTAAATTACTATTTAAAGCGTTATTACCCTTTTATAATTAAGTCTTATGAAGAGCCACAATATATTTAGCAAAACAGAGTTGAACTGCCCTCTTTGAGCTGGAAGCAGGAAACCAGGAATCCAGCTTACTTGGATTTTCCTTCCCTCTTCCCTCTGCTTTCTCTTTCACTTTTCTCTTCCTTTTGCCCCATCCCTGGAATTGAGGAAGTACCTGGGGGTACTTCAGCAGAATTCAGGGTCCTTTAGCAATCTGCTGGGAAGTTACTCCTGGATTAAAAAGTCTAAATAGCAATTCAGGATAATCCCATACTGATAATACGCGAGCGTGACCCCAGACTGATAATACGTAAGCACTGAGATAGTTGTTACTGTTTTATAGCTTTGATCCTTTAGTAACTTTATTTAGGGAAAATATACTTCTGTTTGGTTTTTGCTGTTTTATTTGATTATTGTCATGTATAAACTTTCCATTAAGAACTTAAGTTTATAGGCCTGACCTTGCTGTCAGTGGGGGCTACTTACCTATCAAAAAATTGAGATGTTTTTTATATCCCGGCTTTGGGGTTCAAGCACTAAACTAGGCTTTGCAAGTAAATAAGGTTGTTTCTTCATCTTTTAAGTATGCTTGATATGACTGGAAACTAGAAAGCTTTCTTTCTGTGAAGGCTAGATTGAAGTGGGGCTAGACTGGAGGCAGGGAAACTAATTGAACTGGGTCACTGGTCGGCAAGAGATGTTGTGGATCCAAATACGTACAGAGGCAGTGGGGATGCAGAATCTGGGGGAGGTTGAAGAGCTGTTGAGGAGACAGAATCAATAGTTCAGTAAGTTCCTGATTGAATATGACGGCCAAGGAAGAGGAGGAGTAAAGGATGACTCTCCTGGCTCTGATCTGGGCAACCCATTGGTGCCATGACCTGATAAGGAATCAGAGGAGTAATAGGTTTGGAGTCAAGAATGGTGAATTTATTTTTGGACACGTGGCCTTTGAACACCTGTGGAATATCTAGGTGTGATCCCAGATGCAAAAATGCAATGTGGAGCTCTGGAGAGAGGACTAGGCTTGGAGTCATTAATGTTTTACAAGTTCATTCTTGTACAGTGAACTGTACTGATATCAAAGTCAAAATGTTATTCCTTTTTCTTTTTTGAAAACGACGTAAACACTTTTTTAATAAAATAAAATGACAGATTTTAGGCCAAACATTGATACAGCATTACTATAGATAGAATGTGCTTTTCTACAAATATAAAGATGTCCAACAAGGGAAAAGTACAAGTTGCATAACAGTAGCTTTATATGACCCTTTTTTTTTTTAACATCTTTATTGGAGTGTAATTGCTTTACAATGGTGTGTTAGTTTCTGCTTTATAACAAAGTGAATCAGCTATACATATACATATATCCCCATATCTCCTCCCTCTTGCGTCTCCCTCCCACCCTCCCTATCCCACCATCTAGGTGGTCACAAAGCACCAAGCTGATCGCCCTCAAAATGTTATTCTTATAAATGTGTGATTATGGGTGTATTAAAGAAAGCTCCCTTGTAGTCCTTGGATCATATGACCAAGGCTTCCCTCCTGCCAGCTTGTGACATGGTGCCTTGATGGCCTCAAGAAAACCAGCTCAGGGGGGATGAAGAGGGTCAGAGAAAAATTGCTTCTGGAATTGTAATAGTAAAGCTCAGACCATGGTATGAAAGCAAATGTCCCGTCATTTTGCACTTTGTGGTATGATGGTTTCTATTTTTCCTGGTTAACTTTGAGATTATTATTTTCTCCCCAAGCAAACTGTAAACATCTTATAGTTAAGGGACTGTCTTCCTCCTTTTTCCCCTTGTCTGTCCTCACCTGTCATCACATGCCCCCATGACAGATCTTCAATTTAAGAAGAGAGGCTTTGGGACCAGGTCGACCTGGGTGTGAATCCTAGCTTTGCTGTTAACTGGCTACATTTCACCTCTGTCTGCTCAGTGTTCTTTTCTGTAGCATAAGGGTTATGCTAATATTACTTATGGGTTGATTCATTTGCAATTGCAGATGTTCAGTCTACAGAGACAACAATTTCAAGTGGTTCAATCCAATACTGTGCAGTGTTACAGTGAGGATGAGGTATTGTGTTTAGACTACCTTGGAAGTGCTCCATAAATAAATTTTTTAATAATGATTATATGATTGACTACTACCACTATAAATATTGCCTCAATTAACTATTTTCAAAATGATACCAGGAAAGTGAAAATTGCTTACGTTGAAAATCTAAAGTAAAATAAATATAGGAGGAAATGTCTTACAATAAGATCTGTGAAATATGAAATATCAATGTTTTCCAGAAGTATGTTTCCTAAATCTTTTTGTTTAAGCTTAAGATTACAAATCAAAGGGAGGCTCAAGAGGGAGGGGATATGGGGATATATGTATACATATAGCTGATTCACTTTGTTATACAGCAGAAACTAACACAACATTGTAAAGCAATTATACTCCAATAAAGACGTGAAAGAAAAAAAAATTACAAATCAAGTTACAGTTAAAAAGACAAAATAAAAATGACTTAATGATTTTCATTTTTATTATATAGATGTTGATGAAATACACAAGAAAAGTTCTTCAGTCTCATAAATTACTGAGATAAAACAACATTTCTGTTCTCTTCAATTTTTATTCAGGCAATGCTGTGAATGATGATTTTTATTATACAAACTGTAGTGAAATTTCAGTGATCTGGAGATCACTTATCAACCAACTTCAACTAGAACACAAACCAAAAGCCTGCAAGTTATTAAAAAAAAAAAAAACCCTGTGCAATTAAAATAGATACCACAAAGTACATGCATAAAATCTCTTGTACTTTTGTTTTTAAATTTCCGTAATAAGAACTTTTAAGAAATAAATAAAGGCAGATGAGAAGAAAGTATGAAAAGATATTTTTAGATGGTCTTCAAGACTGCATCATCTTCACATAGCTGCTTTACTTTATGGAAGAAAGAAAACAACCTCTGAGATACCCATGCTTTGCTTAGTTACTGAAGGATAATCCTTGTTTAGCTTTTTGAAATGTTATAGTGTTAATGACTCTGACTGTAACTCCTACCCTAAAAGGGGGATGCTGTGAGATGGTAATATCCTTGGCACCTGCTCTTCTTGCCTGTCCTTCTGGCACTCCTAGTTGCATTAGTACTGTACCAATAGTAAGTATTTCATTAAAACCCACCCTGTGATGTCATGTTGGAATCAACAAAGTAGATTTAAATATTTTCAAAGAACCCTCTTGTCCTTTACTCCTGCCAAACTCATTCATTCCAACCTTATATATTGTTGTGACAAGTGAGATTATCTGATTTCTCAAGCTGTCCAACAACCTGGAGTTACTGAAAAATAGCTATGACAACAGGGAAATGAGAAATACATAGAGAGATGCAAAACCACACAGCATCATGTGGGAACAGGTAGAGCAGAGATTCCAAACTAATGCTTTATGGTCCATATCCACCTCACAAACACGTTTAGTTTAGCTCCCAATCTGTTGATCTACACAGTATTTTTGTTTTTGTTTGTTGATTTCCTTCAGTTCCTAACACAAGTATCAGGTGATTCACATTTTAAAAAAAATTATTTCAAGTCTCCCTTGAAGAACTGAAGATCGGGAAGCACTGAATCTACATTCCTAAAAAACATTAATTAGTTCTTGGGAATTTAGATTGACTGCAGTATATTGATTGCAGATGGAGGTATCTGGTTTTCTACTGCCCCTACTTTTAGGGAGGGCATTTCAATATTCACAGTCCCCACTCATCCCCATTGTCTCACCAATACTGAAGCTTAGTGTTGGTTGCCATTTATCTACAGTCTGGCTAAAAAGAAACTGAAGAAAATATTTGTTACATCTGAGTGTCCATCAAAGTGAGGAATGGGAAGGCAGGCTTAGTGGGCTGAGTGTTGTTAAAAGACAGGGAGCAAGTGCATTTTTTTTATAGAGGAGAAAAATGTTTCAGTGTGTAATATGCAAACAAAATGTGTCTGTGTCAAAGAAATATAAATAAAGCAGCTTTGCTCATGTACTTTATCTACACGACCCTTTAGGCATTTGCACTTAGTAAAGAATTCTTCTATAGCTTGGAGCACAGCTTCTCATTCCAATAAAGTTATAATAATCAAGGAAAAGTTTTGCTAGGTCCAGTAAATGCTATTTTAAAAGATAAAGAAGTAGATACAACTTTCCAGAACTACTTCAATCTAGAAGAGCCAAAATAAGAAACTTTCAGTGTGCAAGTTGAAGCATTTGAAGCTGCCAGTATTTAATAATTTCAACCCACAAAAATGGCAGCTTCACATTAATTAACCTACTATAAAGTAGTAAGTTTCTGCCACCTGCTTATTTCACTTATATGGAATTCCTTCTTTTCCCACAATATCAAAAAATGAGATAGTGATTTATCTGGGTTAATAAAATTCAAAATATATAGAAGAATAGTTACAGATATTATGGAAGCTTATAAAAGCAATTAAAACATACAGTACCATGCTTCATTACAGTCTGAAATATAGCTTATGTTCATGGATGTGATAATGTATTCCAAGTGTAATGACTGAAAATATTTGCAGTTGATGATCCCTGCATTATGAGAGGATAGTAGCTTCACAAATCGAATCCCCTGAGATGTAGTGCTTTCTCTAGAGAGGCTTACTCTATTTAGCATCTAATAAATGTGTTCTAGAAATTAACTACATTGCACTTTGTTTGTTTTCCTCTGTGGATGCAACTTTCACCTTTTATAGGCTTTACCTGAGAAAGAGATCATCACCTGAAATTCAGTAGATTTTATAAGAATCTTCAGTAAATGCAAAGGACTTAAATAGAAGCTTTTAGGGATGAAGTTTTATTTAAAATCTTTCATTTAGCATCTGAACCATTCTTGCAAGTGATGTATTTACTACACACAAATAATTTTTAAGCACATGGTGGTTACCCTATGCTACATACATATCCTAAAAAATTGAAATGTAATAATTAGTAGAGAACTACATTATCTGATATACTTTAGTTGGAAGAGTTAGGTTTTGTTTAAAGCATAAAATTTCAGAGAACTAAAATGTTTAAATTCTGCTTTTAATTTCAAAGCTATTATCACTGAGGATAAATTGCATTTCCTAAACTGATAATAGTTTGTTTATAACTGTGTATATAAATATTTATGATATCACTGATTTATTTAAGGGAACTGTCAGTCATAGTCTATTTTCTTGAAGACATCTCTCTCTGGACCTGAAAAATAGTTGACTGAATTTAATGACTATTTCATATATTGTGGATAGATGAAGGAATTTCATCAAGATTTGCTGCAATTAAATCGAGTTGAATTCTCTTACCAAAAAACACACTGAATCAAGTCATGTTAATATACTTACTTTAGCAAAAATAGTCCCTTTACTGAAAATATACTTTTGCATAAAATGCCACGTGTTTACTTGTTTATTTTCAAATATCTTGAAATAAAAATATTTAGTGTATTAAGGTTTTGGTGAAATCAGAAGAAGTGTTTCAAATATGTTATGAGGGAAAGATTTAAATTGTAGAAACTATTCTTTGAGAATATAGGGAGACTTTTCAAGCATCTGAGATTCTATTTCAAATATTGTTTTACTCAATGGTAAACATATTACTCTGGCTGATAACGTATATCCCAATAGATTTTTTAAATAATCTATTCACCCACATAGATTAACCTAAATATAGAGAAGAATAATATAAAATATAGAGCAGATTAATAGTGCAGGAGCCAGGAATAACTAAGAAGATATTATTATTTAATTATTAGGTTTACTTATATTTTCCAGGATATACTGCTCACCTTTGACGCTAAGTTGGGCTACTTTTTACTCTGCCTTTAATTTTTGCTTTTAATAGACTGGATATGTAACATGTACACACGTAAAGAGACTGAACTTTCCTTTAACTATATTTCATTCAAGCCCAAAAAAGCAATTTTTAATGAATGACTAAAACTGGGAACAATTAGGAAAGACCATAGGTTCCCATGTTCTTTCTCACCAATTGAAATGGCTGATGGACCACATGCATTTATCTTCTCTTCCTCCTAAAATCTTGCTAAAGTGACATTAATGGGATTAAAAGACAGAGAGAGAGTAGGAATGGATATAAGAGAGGATGAGAAAGATGTCAACACATTTTTAGAAAACAGAAATCAGAAGGAAGAGTGCTGCTAACTGTCTTAACAAAGCAGAGGAACTCATAACCTCAATGCTTTCAGAGAGGGCCTCCATGACAGGTGAGCTTGTTGCAAGTGAGCCTGTTGGCCTGCAGAACCCCTGCAAGGCTCAGTTCTCAGAAGCATCAGATATGCTAAAAGGCCCTCGTGATACGGTCAAAAATCCTTAAATGACCAGACATTTGAGAAAAGCTTTTGATGTAAAACAGAGAGATGAAAACAAACAGAAAAGTGAGGCTAAGAGGAAACAGAGGCAATGCAAATAGCATAAGAAGACATCAAAAACCTTAAGTACTGTTCTCAGAGATAAGAAAAGCAATTACATCCTTGAAAAAGAACAGTCTGCTCTGAAAGAAGGAAGAGTATGAGTTTCCAGATTGAATGGGCCCACCAAATGCCCAGCAACATGTATGAAAATAGATCTACATGAAGGCACATCATCATGAAATTTTATATTGCCAAGGATGAAAAGGAAATTCTAGAAGTTACCCAAGAAAGAAGACGGGATTCATGCTATAGATCAGAAATGAATGGCTCCAAATCTCTTACAAGCCATATAGGTGATAATCATTTTGCAAACTATAAGTGTATCAAATCAACATATACCTTAAACTTATACAATGTTATATGTCAGTTATATCTCACTTAAGCTGAGAGGGGAAAAGGCAGTACAAGAAGCTAGAAGATAATGAAGACAATACCTTCAAAACTAAGGAGGAATGGTTTTCAACCTAGAATTCTATACACTGTTCAACTAGTAATTAATTGTGAAAATAAAATAAAGATTCTTTTAGACATTTAAGGGCTCAAATTTTATCTCCCGTTAGCACTTTAGAAGATGTGTTTCATCACAAAAGAGAAATAACTACAATAGGGGGAAGACATGGGATCCACAGGACAGCTGAAAAGGGAAATCTTAGGATGTCTGGGCACCTATCTGTAGCAGTCTTCACCTCAGCAGGAGCATGAGTTTGGGACTTCGTAGTGGAGGGCATAGACACAGGAGGGTGTGGTAGGGTAATGGAACTAATAAGTTAATTTAAGTGTTTAAACTTTTGGAAAAATATTGGTAGGGATTTGAACCATCTATAGGAACATTCAAAAAATAATGATGCAAATATAAACTCCAGATAAAAATTGAGGAATAAAGGTTGGTCGTAGTATACTACTTGGCTCAGCAGTGAACATAAAAGAAAGGGACTTTCTTTTACTCATTTTTTATCCCCTTTATCATTTTGCATGCAGTAATCATACAACAAATATTAGTCAAATTAACCTACAGTTCAACAATTCTCTATGTAATTTGTTATTTCTCAACATTATTGACTCTCTTTAACTTCATAATTCTCAAACAAACAAAAAAATCCTGGGGGATACTTTTGATTAACATGAAATAGGTATCCCCTATTCAGACCGGCACATCCAGCAGTTTTTGATTAGAGCCATGAGTCTCCAAGTCCCTGAAGAGGTGGGAATGTTCAAGCAGAGTCCCAGTTTCACATTGCAAAAATGTTGGGGAAGAGGTCACTAAAGGAGAGACCATGTTGATGAGCCATCTCTCTCATCTACCAGCTTGCTTTGGAATGGGGAGGACTGCTAGAAGTGAAGTGGATGAATCATAAGGGAGAGAAGGAGAAAGTTCCAAAATTCAACACAAAAATGACCCCAATAGTTTAGTTATTAGTAATATGTAACATCTTGAATGTAGAAACCTGAGAGGATAAAGGAAATAATAGACTTGTGGTGAAGATACCAGACATAAAGATTCCCAAGTAGTTGCTGCAAATGGCTCTAGCTCATGACTCACCTCCCCATATTCCCCACATTCCCCACAGATAACCAATCCCAGTCAATCAAAGACAATTTTGAAAGGAACAGATCTATGCTTCTCATTTCATTTGAGCACATCGTTTGCAAGGTGAGGGGTGGGATAGGAGGAAGTTAGGCAAACAGAACAAGAATGAAACACATGGATCTTGTGTCTAAAGAGTTTTGTAGAAAAGTCAAAAGCATCTGACAGGTTCCAGGAGATTAAATCACTACAGAATAATCAAGACATGTCCTGATAAAAGTATTGATCCTAAGAAATAAATCACATAACTTCTAGACATTAAAAGCAAGACACGTTTGAAGGGGGAGAAATCAGGTTGTACTTAGGTTTCTCCACAGCAGAACTGAAGTACTTGTCTATAAAGCTCTGAAAGTAAAAATAAGTGTGACCCCCAAATTTAATACTTAGCCACGTTGTTCCTTAAACATAAGGGTAACAGTCTTTCTCAAACATTCAAGAACTTAGGGAATTATATAACGAATCTGTCTTTGAAAAAAAGCAAAACTACTTAAAGATGCTACCTAGCCACCCAAGAGATTAATCAAAAAACAAAAAAACTCAGGGATGAAAAAACAATCATGGAGAGACTCATGGTATTTCACCCATTTAATATAGAACCAGAGCAAAACAGCCATGAGAATTGTGGTTAGAAAAGCAGATGGAAACGTTAAAACCTGATAATGTAAAAATAATAATATAGCTAACAAATATGAGAGGAGGAAGAAAAGCCTGCCAGTTTTCTCATCTCTCCTAGAAGAGAGTCAATAGATTCTGTCTGAGATTAAAGTGTAGAATTTTTTTTTTTTTTTTTTTTTTTTTTTTTTTTTTTGCGGTACATGGGCCTCTCACTGTTGTGGCCTCTCCTGCTGCAGAGCACAGGCTCTGGGCGCGCAGGCTCAGTGGCCATGGCTCACGGGCCCAGCCGCTCCAAGGCATGTGGGATCTTCCCGGACCGGGGCACGAACCCCTGCATCGGCAGGCGGACTCTCAACCACTGCGCCACCAGGGAAGCCCTAGAATTTTTTAAATAGCTCAGAATTCTTAAAAGTTTTCATGAAATTTTAAAATTAATATGTAAACTCTTTTAAGAGTTGCTATTTTTTATGGTGAAGAAATATTTAACTGAAGTTCTATGATTCTTTTAATTTCAATTCAGTTTCTTTATTTTCATTAAATTCAAGTAAAAATCAAATACTTTTTAAAAGCATGTATAATAATATATATCTCTGAAATTATTATTTTTTTTTGCTGTACGCGGGCCTCTCACTGCTGTGGCCTCTCCCGTTGCGGAGCACAGGCTCCGGACGTGCACGCCCAGCGGCCATGGCTCACGGGCCCAGCCGCTCCGCGGCATGTGGGATCTTCCCGGACCGGGGCACGAACCCGTGTTCCCTGCATCGGCAGGCGGACTCTCAACCACTGCGCCACCAGGGAAGCCCTCTGAAATTATTTTTATCTTTCTTTTGCTGTGTATATGCAGAAGATCCTAGAAGAATGTTTACCAAAGTTAGTGATGCTATTTCTGGATAGTGGGATTTGGGATAATTTTTAAGCTTTTTTGTACTTTCCTTTATTAATTTAACTTTTGTAACAAGTTGTGACATTTTTACTTAATAGAGTCATTGTTTAAAAATCATGGAACTGAATAAAGTTATTTTCATTTGACAGCTAGAAAAGTGAGTACACTAATGAGAACTTACTGTATAGCACAGGGAACTCCACTCAGTGCTCTGTGGTGACCTAAATGGGAAGGAAATCCAAAAAAGAGGGGATATATGTATACATATAGCTGATTCACTTTGCTGTACAGTAGAAACTAACACAATATTGTAAAGCAACTATACTCCAATAAAAAATAAATAAAGTAAATTTTTAAAAAGTGAGTACAGATATTTCAGTAACATCTACCAACAAAACAAATGGTTATTAACTGAGCCATATTTATACATTCTGCTGTTGTGACTCTTTCAGCTGAACACTGTTGAGAATCCTTTTGGGGTTTTCACATTATTGTAGAAAATAACTGAGCCATCCCGTGCATAGTTTTCTGTATCAGTTAAGATTCTTTGGTTGCAAGTAACAGAAACCAACAGAGGCTACTTTAAGTGAAAACAAAACCAAGAACAAAAGCACAGAAATTATTGAAAAAAAAATGGGGTAATCCCCAGAATCAAAAATAAAACCTAAGTAAGGTAGGCCTTGGGAAGGATAAGTATGTGGGATCTCTAAGTAGCTGAGACTAATAAGAGTCTCTTTAGGGAACTCCCCAAGGATGCATGGACTCCAGCTGTTTTTCTTCTGAAGTCATTCCAGGCAGAATTCAGATATCTGCTGGTGAGTGTGCTTAGTCAAGTTTGGGGCACATGCCCACCTGCAACCTGGGGAAGGGAGGGGACCTTTGATTAGAGCTCCCAAACTGCACCCATGGAAAGGAAAATTGAAGGCTTGTTACCAGAAAGTGGGAATGAATGGATGCCGGGCAGGTAAAAACTACCGATGCCCCCATCTCTGCCTCACTTTAAACTTGCAGTAAAGTAAGCTTCTCTCACTCAGTATGCCTCTAGAGGAATTAACTGATTTAGTTTCTTTATCAGATCTGTTCCTTCATTCCTTTCAAGGTAATTACAGGCTGCTTTTTCCCTGTCTCATGACACTGATTATTAGCTAAAGCTAATTCATCAGCTAGATATAGGTGAAACACCTTTAGCTGTCTTTCAGGAAAGGCTTAGTAAATTATTTGTCATTCTCCAGCCCAAGAAATGTTCTCCCTGTAAGTAAAAGTTTATTAGATACCGTGAGAGGTCTCTGGGTTCAGCCATTTGCTGTCCTAGCTATAATTAGAGAGCTAGACAAATTATATCAACTCCTAGGGAAAAAATCCACACACATACTCTTTTTAATAAATCCAATTTACTCTATTTGCTTGGTATTAACAACTGTTAATGTTATGTCCAAATTCCCTTCCTTCCTCATGGAAAAAACTCTGTCACTACAGCCAATACATACAAATGGATAGTTAATTACTCTGCACAGAGGGTTATGTGATTCATCACTGCAATGAGGAAGTGAATGTTGCCAATATTCAGCTTTTTCCAAACTACATAGTGTTATATGGTTTATGTCCCAATCAATGGTGGCTAAGCTCCAGAAAGAATTACTACCTAGATGTCAGGGACTCATGAAACTGATCAGTCTGTGGTCCTTTGTCAGTGATTTCCAAACCTGGCTGTGTATCAAAATCACTTGATGACATTTAAAAAAAAAAGAATCAGGAAAAGATACAGCCTCCTGGTATCCACCCGCAAAGCCACTGAATCAGAATATTTTGGGTTGGGTCAGGGACAAAGTCAGGGTTTCTCAGGGCCTGAGGTTTGTACAATTCGGGGTTTCTCTTTAAGAAAATGAATGCAAAATATCTTGCTTTAACCGATTTTACAAAAATATATGACCATGTGAATACATTTCTAGGACCAGGCCCTGGTAAAGGTCCATGTAAATGATGGACCCTGGAGCTTAAGCTTCATTAGGTTAAGCTGTGGGCTAGGGCCTAGGAATAAATGTGTGTTTGCATGTCTGCATCTGTGTCTGTGTGCACATGTGAGCGTGTGAACCTGTGTGCATGGTTCAAGCTCCCAGGTAAAAGGATCCAGGGCTGGGACTCTCTCTTCTCCCTCAAAAGCAAAAAGAATAGGAAAGTTTAGTGTTCTCTACATTTTAAGCTAGTTCTGCACTAAACTTTAAAATCTCAGATTGAGATACTTTGAATTTCGTATTTTTATTTACTTTGCCCTTCTTATGGCAGAAATGCCCATCAGCAAGAATTATTGCCAGTTTCTAAACTAGTCCATATGCTGCACAACAGCCCCTGAGTTACAGCTGCTCTGGTTATAGTCAGGGAGGAATAACTGAGCTCAACTTTCTGTGTTTCGTTTTAGTTTACAAATAGCTTTTTGCTTTTTTCCCATGATTTTAGATATTGAATTTCGGCACCAGTAAGTGTGTTTGTTTGCCTTAAGGAGCGCTGAGTTGGAGAGAAATGGTATTATAGGAAATGTCAAGTTCTTCACTTTGGTAAAATTAAATGATCTGTCCAGTAGCACCTTTTTAAAAACTGGTTTTTAATCCTTTATAAAAGTAAAACTTGCCTAGTGTTGAACATTTTAGAATGCATAAATATTTAAGGAAATATATGTTACCTATAATCTCCCCAAAGATACCTACAGTCATCACAGTGTTTGACATACTAGAGCTACTCAATAAATATTTTTAGAGTAAAAGAATAATATAAACTCTAGAGAACACATAAAACCCCTTTCTGAGTTTTTTTCCCTAAGTGCCTGTAATTGTGATATCTAAGATACCCATATTTAAATGAACATACCTTGAGTACTAACAAGTAAAGTCCCTATGCTAGACAATGATGATATAAAGATGAATAAAGGTGGCCTTTGCTCCTCTCAGTGGAATTTATATCCAGTAGAAGAAGCCAACAAATCCCTACCAACACAAGGACACTTAGACACACAAGGACACCAAGAGCAGCTATGTAAAATCCCATGTAGGAAATTTCTTTCAAATCTAAGTGCCAAAAAGATTTCTTTTCTCTTGACATTCTTGACTGTTCTCTTTCTCTCATTCCACATCCACTCCATCAGCAAATATTGTTGGGCCCATATTTAAATTCTATTCATAATTCAACTCCTCTCCATCTCCATTATGCTGCCCTGGCCCAAACCACTATCACTTCTTGTCTGGATAATTGCAATGGCCTCCTTATTGGTTTCACTGCTTCTGTTCTTTCCTCCTTACACTCTGCCCTCAATCCAGAAGCTGGAGAAGTCCTTTGAAAATTTTTTAGCTCATAATGCTCTTCTGCCACAAATTCTCCAATGTATTCCCACTTCATTTAGAGTGAAAGCCAATGTCATTAAATTGGCCTGTAAGATGATTTTGTCCACCCCCTTTTCCATCAACTCCTTGATCTAAAATCTACTGCTTGCCATCTTGCTCCTTTGCTCCCTCTAGAACAAGCTAGCAACCTTCCCACCTCATGGACTTGGCACTGGGTTTTCTCTGCACAGAATGCTTTTCCCTCAGATACCTGTATGGCTTGATCCCCTCCCCTTCAGATCTTTGTTCAAATGTTACTTTCTCTGTGAGGCCTTCTCCTTCCATCCTAATTAAAATTAGAGCACTCCTACCTCTGGTCCCTGCTTTATTTTTCTTCAAAGCATTTTTACCATCCAAAATATTATATAGTATTATTTATTTGTATTCATAATACGAGCTCCACGAGGGCAGGAATTTGATCTCTTTATCCCCAGCTCCTAAAACATTTCCTGGTGCGTAGTAGGTGCTCAATTAGTATTTGTTGAAAGAAAGAAGAGATAATATATTCACTCGGCTGACATCCCCACATGTTCTTTCTTCCTTTGGTTTCCTTCCTTTCAGTATCAAGATACTTTTATAATGTTTACTGGGCAGCTCGACAACACACATGTTGTCACTTACCTTGGTATTTCTTAAGTGGTAGTCGCTGAAATCACATCCTACTTTTCTGCACACTGGGGCAGATAGATGTTTGTATCTGACGCCTGCTTGAAACTGATGCCCTGTCTTTATGGTGGTGTGGAAAATTCAGTTCAGAAAGGTGGCCAAGGCAGATAGATGACAGAGACACTAATGTACTTTTCCATATCTATGAACCAACATATTTAAGCCTGGAATTCACTTCTCATAAAGTGAGGAAATCTAATATAATGTCAGGATTTTGAAAAGGATGCATAATTCTTTGATAAGTAATGTATGTATTTATGCAGGCTGGAATAAAAAAGAATCATTGAACCAGGGACTTTAGGTTCTCAGCTAATGTTAGAGTGGTAAGGCTTTTTTTCTTCCTCATCTCAAATTCTAAAATTTAATAAGGAGATTGTCAGGGGAACCTAACATTCCACTCAAAGGGTTGCTTACCACCAAATACAGCACCACTGAAAACCAGAGTAGTGGATCAGATTCCTGTTAAATGAAGGTTATTTCTAAATGCACCCCTTGTTCATTACATTTTTGGATGTCACGTATTCAGAAATAGTTTCTACTTACTCAATCAGATTTGTATCTTTCTGCATTAAAATAAATATAATTAAGAAGGGTTAAAGCAGGAAAAATACTTATCCTTGCTCCTAATGTATCAAAAGACCTTTATTTAAAAAATTCCTTCACTTGAACTTTTACTTTTCCACCAACTTGTTTATCTCATAGGAAGGAAAGCAGACACAGCCTATAAATAGTGCTTGCATTTCTGTTTCAGGATGTATAGGGCAGGAGAGCCTCTTCCCAGTAAGGTCAAGGGCCACAGCCAGCTTGCTCCCTTTGTAAGTCAGACAATACTCGCATGTTGCTATTCTGAACTCAGTAAGCAGAGTTATGTAAAATAAATGCCCTATGTGCAGCATCTTGAAAATTCTAGCACAATTCAGTGTCTCCACTCTGTTATCCACCATTTTTGGACAGTTTTCATACAGATTTGTTTTTCACTTGATTTTTAGAGATTTAGAGTTCCTAAGTAAAGCATACTCCACAGTCTTTGAAATTTCCAGAACTAAATGAGCATTTGGAAAGTTATCTATAACCTTATTTGTTCCCTGAGTTTACTTTATTATTTTAAGAAACTTCAAGACTTTTCATGTCTCCAGAGGATAGACTAAGTTTATTTTACTGGTAGTTTCCTTCAAATTACATGGAAAATTATCTGTTGTCTAGAAAGCTAGTTCTCTGCTATAGTCTAATGATAGAAAAATTATGTGCTTTTCCTCTTCATCAAGTTAATTTAATAGATATCTACTGAGTACTTGCAAGGATAGAGGCACTAAGCTAGGAATTTTTAAAAATGTATGACACCATGAAAAGATGCACAAAATCATTAGTGCTTAGGGAAATGAAAATTAAAACCCCCAATCAGGCACCGCTTCATACCTACTAGAGTGGCTGTAGTCAAAGAGACAGACATTCCCAAGTATTGGCAAGGATGTGGAGTCACTGGCCCTTTCATATGCTGCTGGTGGGAATGTAAGATTGTACAGCCACTTTGGAAAACACTTCGGCAGTTTCTTAGGAAGTTAAGCATAAACTTAACCATATGACCCAGAAATCCCACTCTTAGGTATTTACCCAAATGAAGTGAGAACATATATTCACACAAAGACATGTGTGCTAATGTTCATAACAGCGTTATACCTAATAGCCAAAAAGTGGAAACAGCCCAAATGTCCATCTAGAGTACAATGGAATGCTTTTCAGCATTGAGAATGAACGAACCATCAGTACACATAGCAATGTAGATGAATCTCATCAACATGATGGACAGCTAAAAAACCAGAAACAAGTGTGTTCGGTGTTTGACTATTTGTATGAAGTTCAAAAACAAGAATACTAATCTGTGTGATGGGAAGTCAAGATAGTGGTTATCCTTTTGGGGGAATAGTAGTGACTGGAGTCGGGGATGAGGGTGCTTTAGAGGTGCTAGTCATGCTCTGTTTCTCAGTCCAGATACTGTTACACAGCTATGTTAACTTTGTCAAAATTCATCAAGTTGTACCTTGAGGATTTGTGTGATTTTCTACATGTATGTTATACTTCCAAAAAATATATTAAAACTATAAAAAATGAGTGACACTTGATTTTCAGAGATTCAGGGGTCCTAGGAAAACACTCCATGTTCACTGCTTCACAGATTTTACAGTCTTGGGGAAGATGGGCATGTTGATAAATAATTCTGATATGAAACAAACTCTGATAAGTGCAACATTAGAAACATAAGTAAGTGCAGTGAAATAAAGAAAAATATTTACAAAAAAGGACAACTTGGAAAAATGTAGGGTGTAGTCACTGTTGGGTTTGCTACATAATAATGGGAGGAACAGAATAATGTTTAAAAGTGGAATTAAAGCTATAAATTAGAAATAAAGGGATTAAAAGCATTGGATTATGTACAAGAAGTCATAACTGTTTGAGAGGCAAAGTTGTTTTAAAATATCAGAACACATCAGTTATTTATATCCTTAAAAATGAGTTCTTTTGTTTTTAGTTGACTGACTTTGCTGGAGTTGTAGGTTACTCTGTTCCAGTGGTTCTCAGCCTTGACTTCACATTGGGATCACAGGAGCTTTTATAGTTTCTCCTGAATCAGAATCTCCAGGGGTGGGACTCGGGCATCTGTACTTTTTTTAGGCACCTGTGATTCTCCTGAACTGCCAGGGTTAGGAGCCACTGCTGTAGTCCCTGCGGGGTAGAGGGAACCTTTGCAGGGGCCATGATGCAACAACAAGTGTCTCTGAAAGCGCCGTTCCTTTGTTTTGGGGGCTTCTGTGGCTTCCACAAAGAAGAGCACTTTTCATATTTATCTCTCTGTACCCGTGCCAAGAAATTTCTCTGCAAATGGCTTTTATCCAAGTATTACATGAAAGATGTTAATCCTACTGTTAAATTTTAACCCTGATTCTTTCATGCACTAGGGCATTTCTTCTGATTTTATTACAGGTGCATAGATCTACAGCAGATGATAGAACTGGAAGGGACAAAATGGCACATGCGGGTCACTTGTTAGTGCACTCATATGACTAATCTTTCTCCTATGAGGAAAAAATGTATTTTTAGTCCTAACATTTATATATCAGATCTTACAGTGTAAAAATAATACCTGCTTTCACTTAGAAAATTTTAGTCCTCTACTTAGTTCGTTCACTTGGTATCTCTTATTATCCATGTTTTTTCCTCTTTGCTTTCAAACAATTTTAGAATTACAGAAAAGTTGCAAAAATAGTAGAGAGTTCATGTATACTCTTCATCCAGCTACCTCTAATGTTGAGGACATATAACCACAGTACAGTTATCAAACTAGGAAATTAACTTAAAACAACAAGATTAACTAAGCTACAAATCTTACTTGAATTTCACCAGGTTTTTCCCTAATTTCCTTGTCTGGTCCAGGATTCAATCCAGCATCCCACATTGTATTTAGTTGTCATGTCTCCTCAGTCTCCTCTAATCTGTGACAGTTCCTCATTCTTTTCTTATACTCCATTATCTTGACTCTTTTGATGAGTACTGGTGAATTATTTATAGAATGTTTCTCACTTTGGGTTTGTGTGATGTTTTCTTATGAGTAGATTGAAATTATTCATTTTGGTGAGAATACTGCAGAAGTGATCAGGCGATACATTATATCTCTATATGTTATTACTGGTGATGTTAACCTTGATCATTTGGGTAAGGGGGTGTCTGCTGGGTCTCTCCACTATAAAGTTACAATTTTCGATAGTGGATAAATATCCTTGGCACTATGCCAATATTCTGTTTCACCTCAAACTTTCACTCACTGATTTTTGCACCCATTGGTGGATCTTGCCTGCAATAATTATTACTCTAGGCTTTGCCTGGTAACGTTTTTTTTTTTATTTCCCTCATTCCTTATACATTTATTAATTGGAATTCTTCTGTAAGGTGCCCTTTCTTGGCTATTTTTTAATTTGTATCAGTATGAATCTGTGAATACTTATTCAGTTCTCTGAATTATAATCCAGTACTATCATTATTTATTTTGCTGCTCAAATTGTTCCAGCTGTGGCCATTGGCAGCTCTTTCGGATTGGATCCTCTGTCTTTTTGATGTACCCTCACTCATTTCTAAGCACTTCTTTTTTATACGATCACAAGATATCCCAGAATCATCGTCTATTTTCCCGGCCCCAGTTCTGGAATCAACCATTTTTCTAAGAAGCCCTGATTTCTTTTATTCACTTTATTGGAGAATGATACTTAAAAACTAAGATCTGGGTGCTAGTAGATCATTGCTACTGGGGTATCCTTGCTCTGAGTTCCTCTCAGCAGAAAGAGCTAGGAAATGTATGTATGTGTACTAAGCCATGCATGCATGCACATACATCATATTTATTATTTCTACATGTATTTATCTGTAATGTGTGTATAAAATACCATGAGTTCATTCTAATGTCTCTGATTCCAGTTCAATACCACAAGATTCATTATAAGCCTCCCCCCTTTTCTTATTTGTAACTTCTTTCCCTAACAGTGAAAAGACTGGCTCTCATTATTTATAGTCCTAGATTATGCGTAAAGTAGTTACTGAATTGCTAACTCACACCCCTGTGAGAAATAGATTTCCTAACTAGAGTGCAGTATTTGCTGAAAGTTCTTTTTGGTTTTCACTTTACAATATCCAATCAAAATCATATTTTCCGAAGCCACTTAATTCTTAATTCCCATCCCCTTTGGTGTGGTTATATTATTTGCTGGGGCCATGTTGTTCATTTGTAACACAGTTAGGTTCATTTGTTACTGTTGGTATTCCACTTCGGGTTCCCCATCCTGGCTGGTTTTAATTTTTTATTTTGGGAAGTATGTAAAGCATTACTATGGCTCAGAGAGTCAAAGCTATAGCCAAAGAGAGAGTCTAAGAAGTGTTTGTCCCCCTCACTCTCCCAACCTCACCTCCACATTCCATGCCCCCTTCTTTTCTCCCCTTTCCCACCAACCCCCTATAGTTAAACAGTCTCTGTAGTTTCTGGTGTGTCTTTCCCATATTCTTTTTTCACAAGTGAGCAGATTCACGTTTTTGTTTTTGTTTATTTTTTTAATTGCGTTGTCTTTTGGATGGTGGTAGCACATCATGTAGACTCTTTTTTGCACTTTGGTTTCTTCACTGAATGATTTGGAAGTTCCTAGTGATCTTCCCCCATTAATTTTTTTTAAAGCTGCATAGTGTTCAACTGTGAGGATGTAGCATAGTTTATTTAACCACTCTCCTCTGTATGGGCATTAGGGGCTGTTTCCATTATTTTGCAATTACAATCAACGCTTTAATGAATAAACTTGTATGTGTGTAATTTTGTATAATTAGAAGTATATTTTCAGGATAGATTCCTAGAAATGGAGTTTCTTCGTCAAAATTAACTACATATATGCTCATGTCTTTCAGTCACTCTGTATGCCTATGGAAACACCTTTTAGTGAGTTAATGTATATCCTTGATCATCATATGTTTCTGAATTACAGCTTTGAATTTGTGTAACCTTTTTAACTTTAACTTTATTAGTTACACTTAGCACATTAAAAAGTGCATTAAAATTGCATTGGGATAAGGAATTAGTCTTGCATAATTTATCCCTTTTCAAGGCTTAATAAATACCATTATAATGTGTCAACGGCCCCTAGTGAAGATAGTAATCATACCTTCCATTTACAGCCCTATCATCCCAGGTGCAGTCTGTAAGTTCGTGATCACCGATGGAGAGCAGGCAATTCAAGAACTCTAGCAGTGACATAATGACTAAGTATTTATATAATGGTCCCATTTGCCCAGAGCTTCTTATTTTTCAAAACTCTTTCAAGTCTTTTCATTTTAAATCAACTGCACCACTGTAGAATGGTGTGGGGAAATATCGAATAAATCAATATTTTATTTATGTAGTACATTTGTGTAGTGCAAAGTCCCTTACATGTATTATCTCATTTGAACCTCAGACCAACCCTGTGAAGTAGACAGGACATATAGTCACCATCCCTCTTGTGCAGGTGAGGAAGCTGAGACTCAGGAAAGTTAAATGTCATCCTGAGGTCAACATCTACTAAGTAGTGAGGCCGGAAATGAATTTGAGACTCTACCACAGCCAGCTCATGAAAAACAATAAAAAAATATATCCAAAGGTAGGATATATTCACAGAGAGGTAAATTACTCAGTATATATTTCGGGATTTAAAGATACTCTTGGACTCTTTTTTATAGTCACAGGGTAAATACTTGGCTACCTATGAGCAGTAGTGTTTAAATTTTGAATGGAGGTAAAGGGAAATATATTCTGAACATACACAGGCTCCTCTACCACCCTGGATGCTGCTGCTGTGAGAGAATGAGCCCTGGCTTTGGAGCCAAACTATCTCCATTTGCACCCTAGTTTTGCCACTAAATAGGCATGGGGCCTTGGTGAGGTATTTAACCTTAGTTTTCTTACCTCTACCATGGATATTGTTTTTGCAGTGCTGTTGGAGGGATTAAAAGTAACTTCACCAGGAAGACTCATCCCTGGTGCCATCTAAATGTCATTCTTACAATGATCATTCCATTTCCTTCAAAGCACTTGTTACAATTTAGAATTATATATACTTTTGTGTCCACTTCACATCTCTCCTTCTAGAATATGGGCTTCATGACATCAAGGACTCTGTTTATTTTTGCTACTCCGTTTATGTCTTATGCCAACCCCAGTGCTACTAATCATGGAGTGAATATTTCTGGAATAAATCTGCCACTTCCTTGTACTTGTTTTTATTTCAGCCGCAGTCAGCCGCACGGAATGACCTGCAGCTCCCCAGTCCTTTCACATCTCTCTGCCCTTACATATGCTATTTCCTTAGCCCGACATAGTAGCCCTCACGCCTTTGTTTTTCTGGAGAATCCTTACTCATCCCTCAAGACCTAGCTTAACTCTTCCATGAGGGCTCCCGTGATCTCTCTCCTCCCCTGAAGAGTGAGGGGCTCGCATGCCTCTTGGCGTGCCTCTATAATAGACCAAACCACATTATAGTCATTGGCGTGTTCAACTAATATATATATATATATATATATTTTTTTTTTTTTCTTGCGGTAGGCGGGCCTCTCACTGCTGTGGCCTCTCCCGTTGCGCAGCACAGGCTCCGGACGCGCAGGCTCAGCGGCCATGGCTCACGGGCCCAGCCGCTCCGCGGCATGTGGGATCTTCCTGGACCGGGGCACGAACCCGTGTCCCCTGCATCGGCAGGCGGACTCTCAACCACTGCACCACCAGGGAAGCCCTCAACTAATATTTTTAAAAACTGATTCTGTACCAGGTGTATGCTAGATGCTGGGGATACAACAGTGAATAGGAAATCCGTCATTCTAATGGGAGAAGTGAGCTGCAAAAAAAGTACATAACTGAACAAATAAATAGTAACTTTTCCGATATCAGAAAATGACAGGGCAATCGGTTCTGAGAAGCTGACCTTTGACTCGAGATCTGAAAAGTGAGAAGCTAGGGATGGGAAGAGATGGGGGATGAGCATTGTGTTGTGACTGTTTACTTGGTTGTTCCTCATTTCCACCCAACCCTCCCTCCCCCCGCCATCCCCACTGAGCTGACCTCTGAGTTCTGTGAACCTTTCTGTCCCTATGACCGAGCACAGGCCAGGTGTGTCACACCACAGTTCCATACGCTGGCAGTGCAGCAGGTTGGAATTGCCAGGTGCCTGGGCCCGTGATTCTGAACTAGTAGATCTGATGTGCAGCCAGGACTGAGAGCCGGCTCTCAGCTTACTGTCTACTCCCCACTTACTATCTTGTGATACTGGGAAAGGTGTTCCATCATTCTGTGTCTCAGTTTCCTGATCTTTAAAATGGAACTACCAATAAGATTTTGTAAGGTTGCTGTGAGGATTAAATGAGATAATGCGCCTAAAATTCTTAGCCCAATGCCTAGCGCATGGATAGTCAATAAGTATTGGAGAGAAATGCTCTAGGGTGAGTGCTCATGAAGTGTTTGTTGAGTAAATGAATGAGTTAAGGAAAAATAAAATTTAATTCTTACTTCAGTAAATAGAACTATGGCAAAACAAAAGCTGAATACCTTGATTCATCTTCAGTTGTCTTATTTACTGTTTGTTTTAATTTGGACAAGAAAGAAAAAAAAGGAAAATACCAAACACTAGTGATTTTAGCATCTGGAATTAGTAGCTGTTAACTCTTCATTTGCTTATCAAGCAGCCTCTGGAAACTCCACAGATCACTTGATTTACAGTTTTCTGGATAGTGCAGGGCTTTCACATTCTAGTCTCAAACCTCAGTAAAAATACGCTATCCACTAATGTGGGGTCATCCTGCATCTTGTGCTCCATCTTTTGAAATCACAGTTTGAGCACTTTGTATTGAAAGGAATTTCTTTTTGCACCTTCTACTTCTTTTATCATACAAGATCCTCAGGATATCATGACCAATGGAATTTATGACAAAATCAGAGATAACAATAGTTTTCTTAGGTCAGGAACACCGATGGGATTAACCTGGGATATTGCTTATACTACATGAAAATATCACTCAGACCATTCAGCAAACCTTTGCAGATTTCCCCTGCCCCGCCCCACCTCCTTGGAAAACTAAATGCCAAAACAGCATGTGCACAGATGAGAACATCAACAAACTGATAACATGAGGAACTTCCTGGAATTTTTTTTTTCTTCCTTTATAGCATTTTCACTGGAAAACACTGGGATCATGATTATTGTTTTTATAAACTTTAAATATCTGGCTACTTCGGAGTGCTTTGATACTTGAATGCATGGGCATGAGTTTTCTAGTTTAAAAAAAATTACTTAGGTAATTAGCAAAGAGATTTTGCCAAGTGTTTTTTTTCTGCGAGCTATAAGTAAGTAAGTCAGAAAGAGAAAAACAAATATCATATATTAACGCATATATGTGGAATCCAGAAAAATGGTACAAATGAACCAGCTTGCAAGGCAGAAATAGAGACACAGATGTAGAGAACAAACGTATGGACACCAAGGGGGGAAAGCGGGGATGGAGGCGGGGTGGGGTGGTGGGATGAATTGGGAGATTGGGATTGACATATATACACTGACATGTATAAAATAGATAACTAATAAGAACCTGCTGTATAAAAAAAATTAAAGTGAAAAAAGAGTTAATGTTTATTTACATGAGTAATTCATTCTGCTCTTATCAATCTAATCAATTGGAAAATATCATCTGCTTTTAATGTCACAGAAATCAACTCATCCTATCTTAGGATGAGGAAATAATTAGCAAACAATTTATTATTCCTTTTTAACATTTTTGGCATTGTTTTCAGGGTTTTCATTTACAAACCAATGCACCGTAAACTTTTTCTGGCTGGAGGTATTGAAATCTGTTTTCCTGTGCTGCAAAGGTAGAAGTGTGCACGTCTATTTAATCAGAAGTCTGTAGCAAAGAGCCAAATTCACCGACTGGTTGCTCTGCCAGGAAGATGGGTTATGGAGCTTTGCAGTGATAAGTAGTACACATCATAGATGATGGGCTAAGCATCTGCACGTCAGTAGTGGTACAGTGCTAAACAGTCAAGAAGACTAGAGATACTGTCGTAATGTTCAGATGACAGGCTTCATTTCATATGTTAATAGAAGGAAGGCTTTTGATTCGGTGAGGAAATTCCCCATAACAAATGCATTCCCTTTATTGTGCTCTAGCATAGCACCAATTAAATTCAGCTGTATGTGTAATGTACGTCTAATTCCTAGCGGTCCCAAGAAGGACTAACGTGAAAAATATTATATACTCTTACATTTTACAGATGATGAACAGATGGGAAAAAAATGCCAATTGGTAAAGAAATTCATATGCAGTATAACACACCTCAAAATGGTGTTTACATGTTTTTTCTTTTTTAAAATTATTAAAGTTATCTTGGGTAAAATTTAATTACTGCTTAGGGTTTTCTGTAACGTCATATGTGTAATTCATTTTAATTTATGCCTTCTGCAGATACGAGTGTTTGGAAGTACAGGTAACCTTGTAATGAGTAAAACTGATAAAATGTTATGTTCCAATGAAAGGGAAATTATGGCATGATTATTCACTTTATGAAAGGGTTTGTCATAGGGCAAGCTTTCCTAAAGCATTTTAAATTGAATTTCGTTTACAAAACATTCATTTACACACAACATTTCAGGAACAAATTTAGTGAGGAAATGAGAGAAATAGTCATAATGAGATAGAGAGATCCCTTACCCTGCTAACGTTTATGCTTGCTTTCTTCCCCTTTGTCCCTCCCTGCAGCACTGATAGCCATTGGGCGATACAGCATGACAATAGAGACTGTGGATGTTGGATGGTGTAAAGAAATTACAGACCAAGGAGCCACCCTGATTGCACAGAGCAGCAAGTCTCTAAGATATTTGGGGCTGATGAGATGCGATAAAGTAAGAGTTGTCTATCAAGTTTCTTTTCTACATATCACTGTAGTTAATAGCTTGATATTATATTCTTCCTCTCTCCCTATATATATATATGTTTGTATACACACACATGCATATACCATTACACTGTAAGTTGCCCGGTTTTCTAAACTTATCTGAGATTATTTTTGAATTTCTCTGTTTAAAAATGAATTTCGTGCTTATGCAGAAAGAAAAAACAATCATACACACGCTCAGCTTAGATTTTGGCTTCCTATCCATAAGTCTATGGACCACAATTAAAAACGTTCGCATGGCACACTGCAATGTGCACAGTCTAAGAGTAAAATTTTGTTCTGGGTTCCAAGTTTCCTACAACAGTAAGCTGGAAAGCACAGCGGCAAATTGTTTTGTCACAATCTGAAGTGTGCCATTTCAGTGCTCAACATCTAGGTATTCTGGCCATTTGGGGGCAAGAAAGGGCCAGTGAGGGAATGTTATGTGGGAATTTGCCTCTCTCCACGTTTCAGGCGCCACTTCTCTCACATGATGAGAAACGGTCCCAGAGGCCCCACGGACGGTCAGTGGAGCTGGCCAGAGACGTGAGCATGAGTTTGAGAAATTGTGCTGCATTTACTAAAGATGATCAAAACCTGAAATGATAACCAGGCATTAGAGAGGTGCCTTCCCCTTTGTCACTTTCATGTTTTCCCCTATAACAAGTCTAGGAAGTAATCATTTGTACTGTGAAGGGGAGAAAATGGAGGCTCAGAAAGACCAGGCACTGGCCCAAGGCCACTCCTCCGAGACTTTACCCCAGATCTTCAAGTCTGTGTCCAGGGCCTGTGGCAAACCCTGGGGGCTATCTCCAGGCAAGGGGATGCTTCCTTGGAAAAGACCCACCTCAGATACTTGCTCCGAAAGTGCTGGCATCATGTAATGATTTACACATGTGCTACTTCTACAATTGGTGATTAGGGACAAATCTAGCAAATCCAGCAATGAGAGTGAAATGAGAGTGAAACTAAATATGTATGCCTCTCAAAGGACATGCATTTTCTAAATGTAGCAAATCTGGGGGCAAATAAGAAGAATGGCCCAAGATCTTTGTCATTTTTGTTAATTGACCTAGTTCTTTTCTCCATATGCTTTACAATCCCAACTTATACTAGGCCTTTGCCAGTTAGTTATGTTTAGAGAGATTTTATTATATATTCTAAGCCCAGCCTAGAAAGCTGACTGACTTTGTTACTAAGCAACAGCAGAGACCCAGGGGTTGCAAGTCTCCCTCCGATTTCACTACTAACTAACCTAACACTGCTACTAACCCTGTCACTTTAAAATGACTTCTTTTAAAACAGATAAAAAGGGTCCGCAGTAGGCAGAGTGTTCTAGAAACACTAAACAGTGACAGCAGAGCTTCTCAGCTTCACCAGAAGGAATTGCTACATGAGAACTACCTAAGCAGGGATGCCAAAATGTACGCATTCAAAATGTATCTTTGTAGCCACAACCCTTCTCAGAAGTCACCATGTTTCTAGTCCATACTCTTTAGGTTTGTTGAGATCAGCTTCACCTTCAGAGATGAATTGTAGAAATTAGTGTTCCAGTTAGTGCAGAAGATTATTCCAGACATATTTGCTGACCAGCGTTTTGCCAATTTTCAGTTAGGTAATGGATCCTTTTCTACCTAAATGCAGATTAGTCCAAAATGGGATCAGAAGGAGGTTTTGATGAGCGATATTCCTGAGGGTTTTAGCCCTTTCCTCAGGTGGCCTCTGAATCCTTTCTCCAACCAGCCTGCTGCTCTGAGAGCCCGTTGGCTCTCGCACCCAGCCGTCCGACCACAGCCTGCAGCAGCATGGCCCAGGCCTGCCGTCTGGCATCCTCAGACTTAAGGCAGCTCAGGGCCAAACACGGGAAGTTCTGTGAGGACGGAAGAAGTTTCCAAACCACACACACAGCGCGTGTAAAACCTTGCACTTAAAAGCCTGCGGGTTGATTTAGTTGGTTGGAGATCTAGCGTGATTAGCTATTCTGTCTTTGACATTTGTATTACACTGTCTGTCTCCAGATTTTAAAGTTATCAAGATTCAAAGGAAGATATGAGTAGCAAAGAAAAGAAGTTAGTAGCTGAGGACATGGACTCTGGAGCCAGAGTTCAGGTTCAGATCTGGGCTCTGCACTTAGTTGTGTCGTCTTGGGCAGTTATTTAACCTCTCTGTTTCGTCATTTACTATAAGGATGATAATCATGGAAATGCTACGAGCATTTAAATGAGTGAACATATATCAAGCCCTTAGAGTAAAGCTTGTTATATATAAAATGCTCAGTGTTAATGATTATTCTTATCATCATCATTATATTAACCTGTGTTTTGATATTTGAATTTCCAAATGAGAAAAAAACTGTATTGCCTGCCATTTTGAAAGGAAATTTTAAAAAAGAAGAAAGAAATTAACTCAGATTAAAGAAGATGTTGCCCTTTTACTTTTTTGTCACTTAAATTTAAGATTATTATTTTCTACATAAATATATCAATAATTACATTTTCAACACACTTTACGAAGGAAAACTAATGCCTCTGTGGGACAGTGTATTTGGAATCAACTTACTGATCCAGGCATAATGCTGAAGAAAGATTTGCAGTGGGGGAAAAGGGTGAGTTGAAGATAAAACAATTCAAATAGGTAAGGAAACAGAAAGTATTAAGGAGAATAATGGAGATGTGGCTCCCTGGTGGTCTAGCGGCTAGGATAAGAAAAATAATGGAGAAAGAATAGAAGAACAGAAACAGGAAACAGTGAAATTACTATTAGGATACAGAGACAAAGAGCCACTGTCTCAACGTGATCATCTGTGCCAACAAAGAATTAAAGAACAAAATTAATTTAGACCTATTACTCTTCTCCCTGTACCTTAACCTAATCTGCTAACCACTAAAAACTTGTTCATTTGAGTTCTCTTTCCCCTCTGCACACCAACTGGAGCTAAAGGAGGGGGCAAGAGACCTCACTGGTTTCCACAACTAGCCCCCTTGTCAGGCATGTTGCCAGTGGGATCCCTGCCTTGGAGAGAGATGGGGTTTGTGATATCTGTGTGTCCCAGGGTTCGTGTCCTGCAATTCTAGGGTTCTCAGAAATATTGAAGGCTAATTCTATTTTCTTTCATTTGGGGCCACTTATATTTGATTTGGAAGCTATACCAAACGTCTGCTTTTTTCCTCACTTGAGCTTCTGAAGAATTAAATAACAAAATGCATTGTATTTGTTGTAGGAAAAAAAGCGTTTTTCCTCTGTTTCTTTTTCTCCCGTTTTCATTAGGTAGACAAAGAACAGATAAGAAACATTAAATGTATTCTTTGCAGATGAAAGCAACATGTATATAGATTATCAGTCAGGGTCTAAGCTAAACAGCAGTACATTTGGCTGCAACATTGGTGACTCCTAGGAAGGAGTCCTCCAGCCGTTAGACAAATGCAGTGTTCCCCACACACTTGTAAAATTAGGAAGCGCATTAAGAAGCCCCTGTTTGAGTAGCTTTTCCAATTGCTGGATGGATAAGCACGTTAGAGGCATTACTTTCGGTTTTGAAGCCGAGGCCACTTAATCTCCTAAACTTTAGCGCATTGTAAGAACCCAGAGAAGAAAACACTGTGTGAGACGGCTTTGATGAATTGGGGTGAACTTATATTCTTAAAGACTGTTCAAAGGCTTACTTGACCTTGGGAATTAGAGTTGACCCGAAATCACCTATCAACTTAACACGCATTTATTTGGTGATTTAGTTAAAACTACTTGTATAACCAAGGGGACTGTCTAATAAGAGCAGTATGTTTTTTCTGCTTTCCACAATTACAGACAGGCAGTGGCTTTGGTCACAGAAATCATTTTCACAACTTCAGTGGATTCTAGATTCTATACAGATCTGTTTCTTCTACTAATATGATATTTTTCTCACTTCTTACATGGCAGTTTGGATGGAGAACAAACTAAAAAGGACAAAAAGAAAAAAAATTCCTGGGAAAGCTGTAGGGCAAATGGAAATGCAACGTTCAGTGTTAATGAAAAATGTTTGGGGTAACAAGGTTGATGAAAAGGGAGGAAGCCCAGTGGCATGGTATTGGCTGAGAAACCAGACCTCACCAGAGGCAGCCTGGCTGGTTTGGGAAACCTCAGTGATAAAATGTCGCGGTGGAAACCTCTGCAGCGAGTGTTAATACAGAAGTTTGGAGACAGAGGGCCTGAATTATGAGCAGCAAATAGCATCATAAATGTAACAATTCTCAAATGCCAAACCCTTGTGAAAAGCAGTTGGATGAAGAAATGCTGGAGCTTTTAAAAGCTCCCTTTCACTTTCTACTTTTTTTTTTTAACTTCATGCAGAACTAATTTTATACACTGTTCGTTTGATTTGAAAATGCCAGCGTCTGGGGTATCATCAAAGAGCGTTATTGAGGGAGCCACTCTTGGCAAAGCGTTTTACTTAAAATGCTTACTAGTTCTTATGTTTCTGCGGAGCTGTCCATAGGAAGGAGAAAGGGTACCTCGATTTACCTAACTGCGTTCCTCTGCCTTTGCCCAGAGCAGGTAGCAGCCCTTCTGCTGAGAAGCTACCTCTCCTTGGCCTGTAGAGGCGCCAGGAGGGCCGTGGGGGACACATTACTTAAGGAATAGACATAAATAGAGTTTGAAAGGTCCACCCCAATGTCCTATGACCAAAGCCTCTTGGAATTTCTTTGATTTCTAGTTGACATAAATTAGAATTACACAGGCGTGAAGAGTCCACCCAGAAAAGATCAGAGAGGCTGCTGGGGGAGGAGAGCACCTCTGTGTGTTCCTATTGACTAGCCAGCTGCCTTCAGGCCAGGGGCCTCTGTGGAGGCTGACTATTATTGATCCACACCATGGAAATAATCAAATTAATTCACTTCTCATCAAACTGCCACTGCCAAGACCTTTCTCCTCGACCTGGCCTGATTCCTGAAGTACTTAGTGAAGGAATGAAACAGATGATTTTCTTTTCCTAAGAAAAGATTTCTTCAGGTCATAAGAAATCTTTGTTTTCGCACAGAGTTCCTCATTGAAATGGTAGAGAGATTGAATCAAATCAATGAGAAGTCAATACAGAGAGCAAGTAACAGCAACCAGTCAGCTCTTTAAAGCCAGGAATCTGCTTTGCAACCTTAAAATCTCAAGGGTCAAGTTTTATGTGCCCATTTTAATGTAAAAATATTCAGGAAGCATTGACCACTGCATTTTTCAGGAAGTAATTATGGTAAGAGAAAGCCTCAACAACATAAAGACTTCTGTGGGGAAAATGGAGTTTTTATCAGCTTGTTTAGGAATCATGAGCAGGAAAGCCCTATGGGGAAAATAATATAGGACTCTGTAACTAATATACAGAACTAACTGGAAAAATCAGTTTAAGGGAAAAATAATTTGTGGGGCACTGTGTCCAGGACTGTTTGGGTAGCACTTCAGCCATGAAACAAAGTGCGTACCTGCAGGGACTCCCCTCTCCCCACAGTGTATATCCACAGATGTTTCCAGGTTGCCCATGGCCAAAATTGAATATTGCAAAGTATGCCTTATCAAAGAAAATAAAGTGAAAAAAACAAAACAAAACTTTCTCTCCTAATAAGACAGGAGTGGTCTGACTGTATCAGATCGTGCAGTCCTATAGATCGGGGGAGACATAACCGTTACCCGGACAGCCCGCAATGCCATGCGCACCAAGAGAAAGGGGAGATGAAAAATGGGGAGAGAGTATGGCTGGGGCTCTGAAATCTGCACTTAAGTCCTTCACTTGAAGTATCAGCATCTTGTTCCTTTTGCTGATGAAACAGTTTCTTCCAGTGATTTCCGCACAGGAATACTTTAAAACACATTTTTACAACCCTCTCCTGATTATTGCTGGTAATTGAAACAGGGAAAAACACGTCAGCTGAAACTCAGAGGTGATCTCTCAACCTCATTTTAGCCAAGTTCCCATCCCGTCTTCTTCCAGCCCTCCTCACCTAAACCTCTACGAAGTGGTAACTGAAAGGCCTTTCCTGTATTTCGATAATAAAGCAAGAGATACTGGTGTGGAGTTTTATGACAGAGGTTAAATTGGCGAGCACTAGTGTCAAACCACTAGGTTTTCAAATTCTACATCCTTCACTTTACTATCTGTGGGACTTTGGACAACTTAGTCTCTAAAACCCTGTGTTACCATCTGAAAATGGGGGTAATATTTACCCCAGGGGGTTGTTATGAGATTATATGAGATATTGCAATAAAGCACTTAGCCTAATGTCATGTACTCTGTAAGCACTCAGTGTATGTCAACTATTATCATTATTATTTATTCATGTATACATGGCTGCTCTGGAATCCTATCTGATACTTAACCATGATATGAACTGCCTAGTTCATATATGCTAGCCATGAATATAAATTCACACGCTAAGATCTTCCAAGGAAAACTAGGGCCCTGAGACTTAGACAGCAATTCTTAAAAGAAAAAAAATACGATCCATTTTTTGTTTTTTAATAGTTAGGACCCATTAAATGACAGTCAAACTTATAGAGGAAGAAGAAACCTAGAGACCAGCAGGGCTCTGTGAACAGAGAGAGTAAGTAAGAGTAAGACTCGGCAAGTCTGACCGCCAGTCAGTTCCAGGCTGGTTTGTTTCTTCAAGAAAAACGGCATCTCCCTGGAACCTTTTAAGGGAGTGTGCAAGTACTTGCTTATGTTTTGCTCACTTCTGTTACGGGATGGATGTATAGTGAAATTGTTTTTGTTTTTTTAAAAAAGGAGGCAGGAGGGGCCTACTGCTCCCCAAATGCTGTGGGGTGAATAGGATGTTATGTTGGACTTTGCCTGAAGGCTCCCTGGAACATCATTGCTTTGCAGTAAATAATCTCCTTGGAACTTTGATTTGACTTAAGTAATTATGAGAAAGAATTAGGTTGCAGGATCATATTATTTTTCTAATTTAGGAATAGAAAAGGTGACAGCAGTTTCTTAATGGAGCTCCGATTAGATCCCAGAACTCTGAAGCACCTGACTTCACAAAGTAGAAACAAGGACGTCCTGCTGAGGCTCAGGAGACTGGGGGACCGTGGCTCCGTGGAATGGAAACGGCCGGCCTGCCCCCGAGGCCCAGCCACTCAGCAGCAGGTTACCGGGGCCCCGCCATGCTGGGTCTAATGAAAACTTTGTTTGGCAAGTAGTTTTTCAAGAGAAAACCTAAGCTTCCTTCCCCAGCGTCCAATTTTTATTATATATTTTATCCATTTATTCAAGAAATATCTATTGGGCTTCCCTGGTGGCGCAGTGGTTGAGAGTCCGCCTGCCGATGCAGGGGACACGGGTTCGTGCCCCGGTCCGGGAAGATCCCACATGCCGCGGAGCGGCTGGACCCGTGAGCCATGGCCACTGAGCCTGCGTGTCCGGAACCTGTGCTCCGCAATGGGAGAGGCCACAACAGTGAGAGGCCCGTGTACCGCAAAAAAAAAAAAGAAAAGAAAAAAAAGAAATATCTATTGAGCTCCTTACTGTGTTCCAGTAACTGTAATAGGAGACAGGTCAGAAAAAACAGTGAACGAGATAGAGTTCCTACCCCATGGAGCCTGCAGCCTGCTAGGGAAGACAGACAAGTAAATGGGCAGTTACTGTGCTATCAGACTGTAAATTAATTTTCAAAAGCGGCACCTGCGATTCTGTTTCTTCTACAAGAAGAACTTCACTTTGGTCCCACCTGGCTTTCAGCTATGGTCCTCTCCAGTTTTATCTTTCTGGCACTCAGCCGTTCAGTTCCTGAAAAGGATTAACTATGCACAGTTGTCCTTACTTTTCACCACTCCATACACTCTCTTTTTGTTCTGCAAGGTCACCAGTAACTTCCGTGTCACCAAATCCAGTTTCCATTTTCTCTAACCACAACTTGCTCCATCTCTGAGCAGCTGCATCCACATGGTAACCACTCCCTCCTTAGTGAGGATGCTTTTCTGTTGTCTCCAGTGTCGCCACACTCCTGGCTTTTCTATCTCCACCTCCCATACTGCTTCTCTGTGCCTCTGTTCCCTCATCTGTAAAGTGGAAATAAAAACAGCAGCTATCTCCTAGGCTATTGAGAGGATTAAGTGAGTTAATATGTGTAAAAGTCCTTACATGAAGTAAACAGTGAATATTAGCTCTTACTTGTAGTGGTGGTAAATTCTTACATTCTCACCCCCATGACTCCCCTCCTCCTTGGAATATAAGATCCATGGGCTTCTAGTCTATGTTATATTGCCAGGCCCTACCACAGTGGCTGGTACGTAACAGATGCTAAACAAATATGTGTTGGAGGATGGATAGATGGATTGGGGATTGTTCCTCATCTGCATTCTGTGTGGCTCCAAGGTTCTGAGGAGGTTCCTCAGAGCCTCCAGGAATGACAGAGTGGCTAAGAGGCCGTGGGGCCTGGTCCTTGCACCTAACATCAGCCAGAGCACCCCCCTTTTATTGCTTTATCCAGTTATTTATTTGGTTTGTATACTTATTTATTACTTTGGTGTGCAGAAGTATTGCACAGCCAAAAGCAAGTTTGAAAACCATTAGATCCCACTGCCTCTGAATAATTTGATAGGTAACAAAAAGTATCTAGACAGAGGGAAATAAATAAGAAAGATGACACCTTGGATTTAATACCAGTTTCCTGTAGCTGGGGAATTCTGAGTGCAGCCTCAAGGGTTCAGGTCAGTCAAGGACAGAGTTCAGACATCTGCTGTGTGGGACGAGACTCAGCATCCTTCAGAGCCTAACCCTGAAATGCTCTGATTTATGTAGAGTCTCTCTTCTGAAAGCCAAAAATATCACTTATTTTCAGGTTTTTAAATTTTAATTTATGGATTTATCACTTTTATACAGAATACATTTTTGCTGCTAATAAACTTGTTTTAGGAAACATGTCAAATCCCTAAATTCTACCTGATGGAAACTCAATTTTAGAAAGATTTCTTTTTCGTCAGGTGTCCATGGGTAATTACCACTGTCCTAGGCTTTATGTAAGAAAATAAAAACTGAAATCAAGAAAGCCATTACGCACAAAAGAAAACATAAGTTTTGGTTCTGAGAGTTTTCTCCCTCAATTGTGTTTTTCAGCTTAACTTTGCAAGTTTAATTTAGAAACACGCAGATGTGTTCCATAAATATATTACACTTACCGGTCACTTAGTGACAGTGTTAATTATCTTATTAGGACCCAGGTTTTCTCAAATAGTCTTTTACTGAATCATTTAGAGCGCCACCAAGACTCCCCGAGTGGCTTTCTCCATCCTGGTGTCCCACACATGTCAATTTTGGTTCTAACCTGCATTGCACATGCAAATCTATACCAAAAATGTACAGACTTGCACGATGGGTCAGTTCCATGGGTTTGTGGCCTCAGAACGTCCTATGGAATACTGTGTACCTGGAGGTTCCAATTGGCTTGAAACATCCTTCCAGGTGAAGGATCACTTGGTGAAACAGGGAATGAAAATGTCACTAATTTTTCTCTCTGACAGTCTAGTTTTTGGACTCCTGTCACACTAATCTCTAATCAGAGGCTTCAGGTTGGTGAGCCCCGGTTCTCACTTAGTACTGCAGGCGTTTCTGTGATCTCCATCCTCCCAGGTTCTTCGCGGCTTTCTCACCATGCTAATTCAAGTGAACAGAAGCAATGCCAGTGTTAACAGGAAACCCACATTTCATGAAAAAGAGACAGCGTGAATCCAGGCCTGTTGTGATAGTGGCAGAGCACGGCACTGCCAGTCATTGCAGATCCTGAAATGGAGTGACTGCATTTGACAAAGTTGACTGAATTTATGAGCCTGCCTCTGTCAGGTTCATTGCATTCTCAGTATCTGTCTCCTTCTACGCTTTGGGATTTTTAGATGAGTTTTTTGCCACCCAAAACTAATATTTCTTACCTCTGTATAAAAAAAAAAAACATCCTTAAAGGCCTCAGGCTCTTGGTATGAGGTTCATGCATGAGGCATAGTGCATTATGGGTGTCCTGTAATCAGCCGATGCCCATAATTTAGCAGGTGGCTTTTAGGCTCCAATAAGATAATCATTTTCTTCTTAAAAATTATATTAAATACTCAGTCATGTGTGCCCTCTCCTCCCACCTCTTGAGTGGTCCTTGAGGAAGCACTACGTCCTTGTGTGAACTGGGTTTAGGGGAATCTTTCCCTCCGTTAGCTGTTGGGAAGGTCAGGTGGCCACCTCCTTTGGCTGTGCCCAACTGGAGATGGAAGACCAAGGTGGAAGGACAGGAAACCAGTCTGTTTTTGCTACACTCAAAGAATATACATTTTGTTTCAGACAGTGATGAATATCTGAAACAAGATGGACCAACAAGCTGTAGGAGCAATAGCTTCTTTCCTCCAGAACCCCTGACTCAGTGTTTAATGTGGTGGTGGCACGGGAGGTGGGTGGGTACTTGTTACCTGTAAGTGATGGTAGTTCAGACCTTGATTTCAGATTCCCAAGTGCAGAAACCACCTGCGCCCTCTAGGAGCTCTTCCATCAGCCTGAGCTGCACATTGGAATCTCCTAGGAGCTTTAAAAAATACTAATGCCTGGGTCCCATTCCTCCAAGGTTGGGTTACATTTAGTCTGGGTTATGGCCTGGGCACTGGGATTTTTCAGAGATCCCCAGGTGATTCTAATGAGCAGTTGGGCTGAGAACCACTGTATTCTTGTTCGTATTCCTGGTTGCAGACACAGTTTAATTTTTTAAATTCGTTATTTGTATTTCAAAGTTAAATCCAAGCCACTTTGACTTCATAGGAAATCCACTGAGAAACGTTTTCCGAGGCTGAACACCTGTTTCCCCTTAGGGCCCCCAGACAGAGCATGTTCAGGTTAATTACTTTCATTTTACAATCACTGCTGTCCCACCACTATGAGTTATATACCTAAGACCACCTAAACTGTGTGTGTGGTGTTCTGAACATTCTTAGTTATACCCTAATTTCAATAACTGCAAAAGGTTTTCTGGGGTAAACTGTCCCTCGAATTCTTTGGCTACTTCTGCGGATGAAGTCCAAAGAGCTCTTAAATGATTCTCCTTTGGGGGCATTATTGACACAGCTTAATTCGTCCCACATCAGTAAACGTGGATTGATCATTTGTTACGTATGAGTCACTGTGGAGTGTGGAGAAAGGCTTTGGTTTGACTGAGAAAGGAAGCGGGAAGGAAAGGCACGTGAAGCTGCCTGCAGGGTGGAGAAAAGGAGCTGGGCGCTCCACTCATGCCGAGAATCATTCCACAGCCCTCACCAGCCTTTCGCTTCCCTGTGGGGTCCGCCTGCAGCCTCTTTCTGCCTGTTGAGCTGCTGGCTGCTGGGACGCTAGGCTTGCAGCTGAAGGGAAAGAGATGAGGTGAGAGATTGTAACAGTGGCGCCAGATTCCTGGTGTCCTGGACCTCCCTGCTCTGATCATAGGGAAACATTAGCCGGATGGGGTATGCCACCCAAACAGGGACATGAAACGTCCTGCTGCAAAGGGAGGGAAATAGAATCATCAAAAACATCTACCCTGGCCTGCAGAGAGCCCAGTGCATGTGGTTGGCTGTGAGGGTCCTGGCAAAATCACTGTTATTGTCTGCTCTTTTATTCTCTTCTTAGTGTCCTATTTACAATATTTTAAACTGCACTTAGATGACTCATCTCATTTACATGCAAATTTGAGGTATTACTAAATTCATGTCACCCTTATTTTATCCGTTTTAATATGTGCCCATCTTGGGGCCAGTGGGCACTTGGTGAAAGAGCAGCTGTCACCCGGTGAATGCCAGGTCCCACGGACAGCCAGCACGCTGTCCCGGGAGCCAAGAAGCTCAGAGGGAGGCCGACTCCGGAGGCATATTGCCCAGAAGTCAGCCTGTGGGGCTGTTAGCAGTGAGTGGCTGTTGCCCAGGAGTCTGTGAAGAGTGACAGACCAGCGTGAGGGCAAGAGCCCTGAATTAGGACGCAGGAGTTGACTGTGCTATTTGCGACACTTTCACAGACTTACTGTGGGCTCCTTACTTTTCCAGACTGCAGAAAGGGGAGGGGAGGCCTTTTCTTTGCACCCACCCACCCCCATGCTCAGAGCAGTGCTATTGGAAACAAGAACTTACTTCAGTTATACCCTTGAGTTTGTTAGATGGGCTGGAGAAGCATTGCCTTACAAAGCTTACAAAGTGAAGGACAGATTATTTGTTTTATTCTAGCTCATGAGCGGGTTTCCTTTCTCCCCTGAATAATATGTGTATATTTAGTGCATGGGGTACACAAGCCGATACGTCCTCGTCCTTCAGGAGTCCCCTTAAGTATCGCTTTTTTTGGAAAGCCCTTTCCAGCCCTCCTGGCGGAGGTCAGGAGCTACTAAGTTTTGTCCACAGCAACCTGTACTTCCCCTAGAAAGCACTTCTCAGGCCTTGCTGCTGTTGTTGTAATTGTCCATCTTCCCACACCAAGAGGGCAGGGACCATATCTGTCATGCTGGCCATTCTACCTCTGGGACACAGAAAAACGTTTTGAAGGGTAGAAGATTGGAGGGAAAGCTACACCAGTTTATGGCATGGTGCCCCGCTAAAAGGCTCCGTCACATTTCCATCACGTGTCAAAGTCTCCACAACCACAGTTCCACAGCAGAATGTTCCCCAGGCCACGTGAGATCTATTGTAATTTACATTCCCATAGAGCAGCCACTTTGAAGAGCTTGTAAAGGACTTTGAATTGTATTTATATGTAAACCGCCATCACTTTTTTAATGTTAGCTGGAAAATGAATGTCAGTGAACGTGTCACTGAGTGGGTGCTCAGCTAGGCCCTAGTCTGACACTTCGCGCATCGCATTGTGTGCAGGGCAGTGTGTCCCAGGGCAGAGAGCACCTGTGCTGCAGGGTCCCGGATTCAAATCCTGGCTGCCATTTACTAGCTGTGTGACCCTGTGTGAAATACTAATTCTGTATGAGCCACAGTTCATCTGTAATCAGTGGTATTAATGCTTAGGTGCTTGGAAAATAGTAGATGCTCACTGAATGTTTCTCCCTAGTCCTCTTCCTCCATCCTTGCTGGAATGGGGACATACTTTTATTTTGCCTATTGGTCATTAGGCTGAAAAATTAACAAATTGCTTTCAAGTATTTTGCCAAAATAAACCATGCTGAAGAATCCGTTTGATTTATCCCGTAGCACATGAGAGCCTAATCCTGATAAGTACAGTGTCTCTCGGTAGGGAGCATGAGGCAATTTTAGTGGGAGAATTTTTCCTTGTTTGGGACTATACTGTATATTGGAGTATTGTTTACATGTTCCCTGGGACAACAAATGCCAAATACCACTGTGACAAGGAAAACAACAACCAAAGACCAGCCCCTCGGGTAAACAGTGAAGACATGTAGAACTGCTGAAGCCCAAGAAATCAGAGGGTGGAAATAGCATTGTTTTGAGTCAGGAGATCTGCCCACAGTTCCCCCTGTCGCCAGACAACTGTGACATCAGAAGGAACCTTAGATATCACAAAACTTCAGAATCTTCTGTGGGACCCTCCTGGGTCTGCTACCCTGAGCAGGGCACTGGATGCTGAAGGCTGAAGTATGAAATCTTCTGAACCATGTGGGTTTTCACAAAGTTTTGGAAACTGGCGCATATGCAGTGACCATCAGCATGTTTCTCAGTGTCACCTACCCAGTGTAGTGTGTCACTCATCTCCAGTAGGAAGGCTGCCATCAGTTAATCTGAAGTATAGCCTAGGCATTTCCTGAGCACTGCGCAACAGCCACATGGCCCAGCGACCACCAGCTCATGATGCTGAACCACCATCACGGGCTGCTTTGGTCTCCTGTGCAAAATTATTGGAAAGCCCAGGCAAGGTGTATCTGGAAGGAGGCACCCGGTGATATCAGATGGAAAGAAGAGAAAGGAGAGTAGCACAAACAATCACCTTGGTTGTGAACTTCAGAAGATTAAAGGAGTTTGGAGCTGCCCTAATGTCAAGACATTAGAGACTGCCACCACCATAGCTAAATGCCCTGGGAACAAGGTGAGCTTATCTCCATGATTTCTGGGTATTAGTATTATTTGGTGCCTTTTTGTTTCCTCAATACACACTCATGGAACAACTACTATATTAATTTAGCCAACAAATATTTATTGAGTACTTATTATGTGCCAGGCATTCGCTAGCTGCTAGGGGTTTGGTAGTGAACAGAAACAACAAAAACTCCTGTCTCATGAGCTTATATTCTAATGGGATGAGAATGTGCCAGAGAGAGTGTGTAGGACTGAAAACAAGAAGATGACTAAAATCCTCCTTGCTGTCAAGGAACTTACGGTCTAGGAAAAATGCAATACATTTATTGCTTGTGGTATTTTAAATAGTGTCCACTTTTTGCAGAGAAACTTTCTTCATTAAAAAAAATGATTTTAAGTGGTTCATTATATTCTTTTTTATAAATTAATTAATTTATGTATTTTTGGCTGTGTTAGGTCTTTGTTGCTGCACGTGGGCTTTTCTCTGGCTGTAGCGAGCAGGGGCTACTCTTTGTTGTGGTGCACGAGCTTCTCACTGTGGTGGCTTCTCTAGTTGTGGAGCACGGACTCTAGGCGCACAGGCTTCACAGTTGTGGCACGTGGGCTCAGTAGTTGTGGCGCATGGGCTTAGTTGCTCCGCAGCATGTGGGATCTTCCCAGACAAAGGCTCAAACCCATGTCCCCTGCATCGGCAGGTAGATTCTTAACCACTGCGCCACCAGGGAAGTCCCTAAGTGGTTCATTATATTCTCAAGTGTGGTTTTAATATACTCAGATGTCAAATATTTCCCCCCGACATAAGAAGCATGTTCTATTTTATAACAAGAGTCAAAGAGGAAATAAGAGTCACTTAACATAAATGGTTTCTGCAGCAAATTCCATTAGAAATTGTATTTTTTGAACAATAGGTATTATTGAGAAGATATATAATAGGTATTATTATAATTAATAATAGGTATTAATTAATAATAGGTAATTAATATTAGATATAATTAATAATAGGTATTATTATTATTCAGGCCTAGGCTTGCACTTTCTGGAATTTTCTGGGGAAAGTGTCAATAAGGAGGTGAAGAAACAGGGTGATGGTCTGGATAAATTGGTTAAACTGAATCTCAGAAACTCTGAAGGATCTCTCCTCACCCTTCTATAGTAGCAGCAACAATAGGATGAAACTATAGTATGATTTACCTTAATTTGCATAGCAGTTTGCCTCATTTTCAAAAAGTGCTAATAGATGTTAACTCAAAATAGATTAAAATACCAGACAAATTGCTATTACCTTAAAAAGAGTTACAATAATTTTGAAAATGTAAATTACGGCTATACAGTCTTTGGAGAGAACTATATTTCTTATATTAAAAATAAAACCTGTGGTACAAGCTTTTTTTCCCCTTTAATCACAGTAATTTCTTCAAATGACACTGCGGCATACTTCTTTAGGAAGATACGCTGCATTTTTCAAATCTTATGTGTAATATAAGAATTGCCATTGATAGTTTTCAGCAGCTGAAAAAGAAATTATAGAAAACCAGGGATCGTGGGGAAACTTTTTAAAATTCATCTTTATGTTCCTTTTTTTATATTACATACATTTTATGAGTTGGAACAGAGAATGGTTCTTTTCATTCTAGCAAGTGGAGTTGTGCATGACAAAATGCCTGCAGAAATGTGTATGTAGGCGTAACGATTTAAAATGATTTGGACCCTCCTGGTGTCTTACACCCAACTTTTTCTCTGAGGCACCAAAGCACTTATGGAGTCTATACAAAGAGGTGAGCATAATTTATACTTCTGAGGAGTAAATGAAAATAACTTCAGTATAAAATTTGTCACACCATATTGCCAGGAGACACTATAAGTAAAAGATAGAACCTTCCCTAGTGGGAGTACATGTATTTCCCCTGAATAGCTTCTACCCAACAAAGCTCTAAAATGGAAAATTTGCATTTTCCCTACTGCTTTGTTTTGCTAACACAGTTAGCAAAAAGATTGCTTAGAAGACACATTATATCCACGGAGGATTACCTGTAACGTTTTTCATACAGCTATACAAAGCCAACTTACTGTCTGTCCTTGCCCATAAGCTATGAAAGCCAGAGATCTAACACACTCTATATTCTTAGCTATAGGTGGATCTTACTTTATGCAACAGAAATAGGTAAATTGAATTTTGGTAAGTCAAAGGAATATAAAACACATTAAGAGAGCTGACAAAATAACCCTACCATGAAAGTCTTTGCTAAAGTAAACAATTATCTCCTAATTTATGTACTTCATAAATCCATATCTCATGTATCAAGTTTGCTTAAGGTGAATTTTATATCTCCTCTTGAAAAACAGTTATCACTTAGTGATATTTTCTCTTTTTAAAAATTGGACCCTCGGGGCTTCCCTGGTGGCGCAGTGGTTGAGAGTCCACCTGCCAATGCAGGGGACATGGGTTCGTGCCCCGGTCCGGGAGGATCCCACATGCCGCGGAGCAGCTGGGCCCGTGAGCCATGGCCGCTGAGCCTGCATGTCCGGAACCTGTGCTCCACAACGGGAGAGGCTACAACAGTGAGAGGCCCGCATACCGCAGAAAAACAAACAAACAAACAAAAAATTGGACCTCCAAAACAAAATGCCTGTCAACCCTCGGTATAAAACTTTGTACAGGCCTATGTGTAGATTAGAAAAGATGTACTGCAGAAGACAGGCCCCATCTTTATGGTGGGTTTAAATGTTTTCCCTTCTCCCTCCGTTTTTCGTTTATTTTTCAGTTAGTTGTTCCTTGAATGCTAAGTGATTTGGGCCGTGTTTACTTCCTTTCCAATTCGATGCAGATTTTCTGAAAGTCCTCTGACCAGATGACTTCAGCTGTCCCTTAGAAGGACCTGCATCCTTCTGGGTTTGTTCATGGCTACAGGGTGGAATGTAACCTAACCACAGCCTGGGGAATGTCAGGTAAAGAAAAGGGAGGATTTCCTGAAAGTGGATATTTAAAACCTGGACTGTATTACTAAGAAAAGTTCTGAATTCTCCAGAGAGCATTAAGATAGAATAGATTCTTCTTGTATCCGAAGTATTTTTAAAAAATTTTTATTGGAGTATAGTTGCTTTACAATGTCGTGTTAGTTTCTACTGTACAGCAAAGTGAATCAGCTATACGTATACATATATCCCCTCTTTTTGGGATTTCCTTCCCAGTTAGATCACCACAGAGCACTGAGTAGAGTTCCCTGAGCTATACAGTAGGTTCTCATTAGTCATCTATTTTATACATGGTATCAATAGTGTATAGTTACTTCTTGTCCTGCGATGATTTTATTTTGAGCATTACAACTTATGTTATCAAGGTTTATTTCTGAAATATCTCAGAAGTTGAACAATATTGAGCATCCCTATAGAGAACTGGTCACCCTACCATAGCATTAATTAATTCAATGAATGACCGTTTACTGAACGCCAGCTGTACTAATAAGAGCTACCATTTGGGGACCTTTTTATGTCAGTCGCAGTGTTAGGCGTATTATTTTATCCTTGTAACAGTCCTGTGACATCAGTACTATTATCCAGTTTTTACAGTTGAGGAAACCAAATGGTAAATCAGGATTCCAACCTGTGCCTGGTTGACTCTCAAGTCAACTACAGTTGTCATGTTTCTTCTCTACTTTGTATACAGCTCTATAGCCTTAAAGATAAAAGGCAGTCTCTGGTCCCCAGACTTTGGTTCAGGTAGAAGAGAGTGGCAAGTAAAGAGATGATTGCAACACAATGTGAGAGTGCTTAAATAAGAGACAAGCCTTGCAGTTACCCGTCATGGGTCCACAGAGAAGGTGTACCGGGACCAACCTCGTGGGGAGTTACGCTTGCTTAGGGAAGGTTTCCTGAAGGAGGGAATTCCTGAGCTGAATACAAGTTCCTCTGGGAATTGTTGGTCTTCAGTATGTTGTGATTAGTATGTTAGTGTCTGGCTTTGCCTTGCTCTTGGGTTTCTATTTTTTATTTGTAGTTTGTTATTGTTTTCTCATTCATTCACTGAGAAGTAGGCCTGGCTCATGAATACAAAAATGATCATGGCTCTTGTAAGATCTTACATGGGAACAGGAGTAGACATTAAACAAAGCAATTATAAACTAACTTTGAAGGTACCATGAACGAAAAGTAGGCAATGTTGGAAGAGTGAATAACCTGGAAGCCTTACCTAATGTGGGGAGGGGAGCAGGGTGAGGGCTGTGATCAAAGTTCCCTGGGAAAATGACACTAAACTAAGAACTAAGAATAAGGTGGAGTAGGCATGAGAAGGGGACATTCAGGTGGAAGTGGATTTAACAGTATTCCAGATAAAGAGAACAGCATGTGCAAAGATCCTGAGGCCAGAAGGAACTCGGACAGCTTGATAACTTTAAATTAGGTCAGGTGACTGGTTAGTATCAAAAATATACTAGAGAGATAGGCATGGCTAGATGATGCATGACTTTCTAAGTGTACTGTTCTAAGCAACCTCAACTCAAGCAAGACTTAGGATAGAAATTCAAATTTAAAAAATCAAAAATTATATTGCTTAGAACTCCTTTTGAGATCATCAGTTGATATTCTCAACTCCAATTTGTATATCTGTTTTTCTCTTTTATTCAAAATTATTTTGTGTTTTTGTGAATGAAATGTTATACATTGTATCTACATCACAAAAAGAATTAACTGCATGGCTTGGTTGAATTTGGAATGAAAACTGATTTTAATACAAGAAAGTCTTGTATAGCAATGCTGACAAAGACTAAGTATCATCAGTGCAATGTGGAAATATCAACTCTAAATTTAACAAAAAGATTATATATAACATGGTTTACCAAATCACCCAGAAAACACCATGTTATTTCAGAAAAGCGCAGATGACTTAATGTCATGGTCATCACACTCCCAAGCGTGCTTTCAAAGCAAACAGCAAGGGTTTGATGTTGTTTTAGGTTTTTCCTTGTGGTCCTGATCTTTCTCAATAGTGGACAGACATGGAGAGGGAGCACAAAAAGGTGTGTCACCAGCACCTTCTTTCAGACCAGCTTACCCAGTATAAATGAAATATTGATGTATTTGAAAATGCCCGAGTGTTCAATAAAGATTTTAAATAAAGCTACCTAAAAGTTGCGGTTCTTGGGTTAATCATTTATTTACCTAAAGGATGAAGGAAACCGTCTACTTTTGTGATATGAACTGCAATCAGCTTAAAAATAATTGACAAATTAATCCCTTCACAGCACAGCAATTGTAAAGGTGTTAGTTTTAATTAGGCCTGTCTGATTGCCTTGTCTAATCAAGAATCAAAGTGGTATCTTTGATGGTTAAGGTCTATTGGGGCCATCCCTGACCTGCCAGCCATGTGTGTTTTAATTATTGATTCTTCACAATTCAGCCCTTTCCACAAAGGGACTTGAAGTTTGCAATACCTTAACGTTTAAAAGGAAGAAAAAATAAACATTTTCCCCAACACTTCTATCCAGAATCCTGTGTATCCTCTCCACCAATCTACAGTTCTATCCTCAAAAAGCTGTCAGCTGGACGATGAAGTCCAGTGCACACTAGGATGCTAACTGCTGCCTCACCTCCCAAGTGCCCCATTTTCAATGGACATTGTTAAGATCTTGACAAGTCACGGTCATCTATGCGTCTAGAAAACACTAATTTCTTGATATCATGTCTTTTCAGAAAATCCCTTAGGGTGAATGTAGTACTTAGGAAATCAGGGAGGTCACACAAAAAGCGACACTGTCTTCTCACGAAGCATTGGTCACACTGCTGAAAAGGAAGGAGACGAGGGTTCCCGGTGCCATGGAAAGCGCACCCCAGTGAGCGTGGGCGGCTGTTGGTTTCGGTGGTCCCTGTGGGTGACCGTGGCTCTTCTTTGTGTTTGCAGGTCAGTGAAGTGACAGTGGAGCAGCTGGTGCAGCAGTACCCCCATATCACCTTCAGCACCGTCCTGCAGGACTGTAAGAGGACCCTGGAGAGAGCCTACCAGATGGGCTGGACCCCCAACATGTCTGCTGCCTCCTCCTGACAGCCCTGCCCACGCTTGGGTCCATGTGGATCAGCCAGCAGGGCGGAGAGGAATTGTAGAGTTGGGGTGGGTGATCTCTTGCAAAGGTTTTGACTGTCCCATGTCTCCATGTGTACCCGAGTGTGTATATCTGTGTCTCGTTTGCATAGTGCGTAGCATAAGCTCAATTGCTATTTTGTTCCCAGGTGAGCTGGTTTTTTCCTTAAATAACGATTTTGACAGGCACAGACCTTTAGTTTTTAAGTTCAAAGGCTTATTTCTCTAAAAAAAAAATTTTTTTTTTTTTTTTTTTGCTGTAGAATCAAAAAAAAAAAAAAAAACGGATCCATTATTTTGAGCTTCTAATGACTGCCACTGGAGATGCCCCCAAACGAAGGCAACTGCCTTCTTTTTTGATGGGAAAGAATTGTGCAATTCTACTGATGATGACTGGAAAGGAGCCACGTTGCGCTAATTAGAAGCCTGGAAACTAGTACTTTTCAAGATTTCAAGCACGTACACACATATAGGTTCTCATACTCTCTCATACACACACACACACCCACAGCACTTTCTTTCTAGATCATTTTCTGACACAGGGGCCTTTCTCCAGGCCACTGAGGGAGCACGGCATCCACTGTCACTCTGCCTAACTCACTGTCCCCACAGGTGGCCCAACCTGCTTGTCTGGTGGGCCACTTAGGGACTATAGGGGACAAAACCTTTTGTGAAGTTTTCATATGGAGGCAACAATCTGAGCTCCCCTGACCAGCTCACAAAAGTTAATTATTCATTATTGTACAAAATTCTGTTGAGTACTAAGTATTTTGAGTTTCATGTTAACATTGTATTAGCTTTTATAATACAATGGATAGTAACTGGTCTGGATATGTTTTAATGATATTTGGAGCTACTCTTAGCATTATCCACATTAAAGCCACCAGTGTAATTACTAGTGTGCAGTTATTTAAAAAAAAAAAACTCTACAGATCATTTAATTATTTTTGTTAATTTTGGTAATTATGAAAGTATATTTCTGAGATTTGGGGCTAGTCACGTTAATAGAAGGTTAATGAGTGAGATATGAGTAGACAATCTTTCTATTAAGTTTTTTTTTTTGCTTTGGGCTTTAGAACAGATTTTTTGGATATATGCATGTTATCATATTTTGAATAATTGTTATGCTATGGCAAAGATCTGTTGCTGGTTAATGTATGAGTTAAGAAGAAAAATTAGAAAATCTTTTCATTAAGCTTCTGTTTACACTTGTCAGAAATAAGCATTTCTTTGTTTAATTAAAGATTGCCAGTTTTCAGTTTAGACGGTATCTATTAGTAAATGAATATATGTTTTGATTTCACACATCTTTATGAGTAATTCATATTGGGGACTCAGGCTCAAATAACCTTTCCTATGTCTAGATTTATAATCAAGACAGCAGGGAGGCTTTTTAAGCTAAAGAGTGATTGTCTTTCACAGTAGAGTTAGATATACAAAACCCTGACTTGTGAGTTTGCTATTTATTCTCTCCCAATGTGGACATAACTGTTTTTTGGTCTTTAACAGATATGCTAAGATTTGAGATTCACTTTATATAAGTCCCAGTGTTGCTAAAATGATACTAGCTGTAAGAAATGAAAAATAGCTTTACATTCAAATGCCGTTCACTTATTTATGATAACTCTTTTTGTGTAAACAACTTTCCTTTGATTATGTCGACCTGTTTCTGATGTGGCATGTTTTTGCTTTTAATCCCAATCAGTCTGGAAAATCTAGTCACTAAGCACCGAGAGTATTTTTTCCATCACTAAATGGCTTACTAATTTAATTTCAAGGGAATAAAATTTATGTAAGAAAAAAAGCTGTTTACTATTAACAAACTGTAATTCTTCTTAAACGTTGAACTGTCTCCCCTTCATGTTCATTTCCCCACTACTGAAAACGATCTTAATTCACAATATTTTAACTGATTTTTAATCCAAAACTAATTTATAAGACAATATGTAAAGTAATAGTAGCTTGAGTGAATAAGCAAAAGTTTAATTTTTATATATGTCACACTATATTTTAAATAGTTAAAAAAGACAAAAGGAAGGAGAACCATCAATGATATAGGCGGTGCCGTTTCAGTCCAAAGCTGTGATAATCCTTGGAATGTCACAGTTTGGTTGTCAGATGGTTTCAGAAGTGTGTAATCAATTTTTTTTTAATGTTGCGTTGTTTGAATCTCAAGTACAGCACTATAACATGCTTTAGCTTGGGGGTGGGGGTGGGTTGGGGACTTGCACTTATTCTTTAAGATGTTGACTAATCCAGAAAGCCTGATGCATCATAACCTGGAAAACTGCTTTGGTGTGTTTGTAGGAATCTGTAGAAACATCACATCCAGCCTCAAAGCATTAATCACAAAAACAACCAGAAAAAGCATCACCTTGAATGATGCTGTGATGGTTGTTGAATGTGCTCTCATTAGATGCTTTGAAATAAGGCTTAAAATGATTTTTCTGGGCAATATAGAGTTTCTTTTTTTGCTTAGAATGTCATAAATATATGTGAACATGTTTAATGCAGGGCTTTTTATCCTCTCCAAAATGTCAACAGTATTTTCAGAATAAAGACTATGAAATATATTGCTGTGGTGGAAAATTCTGGTCCTTTGTCTTTAACGTCTCTTTGAGTGGATAAAGGAAATTCATCCAGTTTCGAGTTTCTATATTTCTGTGAATCTTTTGACCTTGCAATGGGTTGCAATAAAAGAGAAAGAAAACACAGTGTCTTTTGTTTTATTTTAGAGACAATAAATGGCCTCCCTTATGCTGGTTGGGTGTGATGCATGCAGCGGTCCGTGTCCTTGGGTGTTTCACTGCAGACTTTATGTAGGTTCAGTGAACCCAGAATAATAAACAGGACTGAATTTAGGAGATTTGCATTTGGCCAGTGAGTACTGAGATAAGATTAAAACCTCAAGGGTTTAAACAGGTGGTCTGTTTAAAGTACCATTCCCTAAACCCTCATTCATTTACTTAGCCATTTATTCATTTTCTCAAAAGTAAATAAATAAACTTATTGAGTAAAAAACATGTGCCAGGCACTGGGCATTTAAAGATAAATAAAACTCATTCCCATCCTGCAATTGCTCATAGCACAGCAAGGAGACAGTCTTAAAAACTAGCCATAGTAGCGGAGCACAGTCAATGTAATTATTAGATGGAGCACAAATAGGAAAGGCAATACCCTTTTACAAAGAGTGAACGAAAATAAAGCAAAGCTAAAGAGGTAGATGGTAAGAAAAATTACTATTTTCAGCCTTGGCTATTCATGGATTGTTTTTTAAAAAGGTTCTTCTGAAAATAAGTGGCCACTGGCTACCATTCACATGAGTTATTCTGAATCTACAGTATTTGCATTGTTTGTATCGCTTGTAATTTTCTTTTTAAAAGGATTCATTTCAGGAGTGCTCATTGCCCAACAAAGCAGACAAAAATCATCTGAAGCCTCAAAAGAAAAACAAATATCCTGCCAGCAAATATGAACTCACAGTCTAAATCACAGAGAATAGCAGGGGTAAGCCAACATTAGTTCAAGTCAACAGAGAAAACAAACAATAGGCCCACATCCTCAAAGGCTTCAATATTAAATGTTAAGATAGATAATTCGGAAAAAATGTTTGATATATTCAAATATATTAAAAATTATTTATAACGTATAAGAAAAAAACTACCAAAAAATGAACAGAAATATTTTTAAAAGAGCGAAATAGAATTTTTAGAAATGAAAAATATAATTGACCATTAAAATGGAAAGACATTAGTAGAAAAGATTCAGCTATAGGGATAATTCGTAAACAGAAAGGTAGATGTGAGTAAACTAAAAGGAAAATTGAAAAAAAAAAAAAGCTTTTCTTCTTTTGCGTGGATAATTTCCATATGGATGACTGAGAGGTTAAGACACATGGGACACAGTATGAGACTTTCCAACATATCTAATCTTGCAGAAGAAAAAAATAGAATAAGGGAATGGCAGTGTTTAAAGCTATAATGGAGTTTCCATTTACTTAAGAAGAAAAAAAAGATTTTGGAGGAGAATATCAAAGGCTCAGTTTTGGATGAGTTAATTTTGAGATGCTCATTAGACTTCCAAATGAGTATATTGAGTATGCAGTTGGATATAGGAGTTCAGTTCTGAGGAGAGGTATACAGATGGCATTTCAAACCATAAGCCGGTCTGAAATCGTCATCTCTGGTCATCATCCATTACTTTAGATAGAAAATCAAGTCTAAGGACTGTGTCTTTGGTCACTCCAAAATTTGGAAGGCAGGGAGAGGAAGCAAACTCTTCAAAGGAAAGTGACACAGAATAACCTGAGAGGAAGGAGGACAACCAGGAGTGTGTTCTATCCTAGAATCAAGTGAAAACAAGCAAAATTAAATAAGCTATTATTTAGGGACACAGTGTATTAATAAAAATGGAAAAAGGAAAAGGTAACAACTGCACAGTTTCAGGGTGGTGGTTACCCTTGGGTGGGCAGGCGTGGGACCACATGGAGGGCTTCAACTGAATCTGCAGGTTCTACTTCATTAGTTGAAGTGTGGATTCACCTGTGTTTGCTTTATTAATATGCTTCATAATGTGTTCATATGTAACAAATTATTTTGTATCGAATGTTTTGTTAACATTTTAAGAAAATTTTATACCTTGTTTAAACTGATTGATTATCCAAAATTGCTAAACCTAGATGCAAGATTCCCTACCTGTTTGGTAGTGGAGGTTAGCTCTGTGTGACGCAGAGTTTACACAATCCCATGTCTAAGCAGGTGGCAGAAGTGGGAGAACATTCTAGTCTCACCTTTCTTTTCTCCTGTGCTGGGAGCGTAGCGTTGCGTAACTCCTTGGTTTCTATCCGACCATCATTGGAATTTTAAGTGGAACAGCGGTCCATGTGGCAGGGAGACAGCTGTGGGAATTCTTCTGGCACACCTGTCATGTCATTACCACTACAGGAATCAAAGGACCACTACACTGTTTTGTAAAACAGTGGGGGGCCCTTTCGTTATCACTTCATTTTTTTTTTTAATATTTGAAAGTAGCTTTTTTTTTTTTAAATTGGGGTATAGTTGCTTTACAATGTTGTGTTAGCTTCTGCTGTACAAGGAAGTGAATCAACTATGCATGTACATATAACCCCTCCCTCTTGAACCTCCCCCCCATCCCCCCCATCTAGGTCACCACAGAGCACTGAGCTGAACTCCCTGCTCTATACAGCAGGTTCCCACTAGCTATCTGTTTCATACATGGTAGTGTATATATGTCAATCCCAATCTCCCAATTCATCCCCCCTTTCCCCCTCCCCCACAGTGTCAACATGTCCCTTCTCTACGTCTGTGTCTCTGTTCCTGCCCTCCAAATGGGTTCATCTATACCATTTTCCTCGATTCTGCGTATATGCGTTAATAAACGATATTTGTTTTTCTCTTTCTGACTTATTTCACTGTTTGACAGTCTCTAGGTCCATCCTTGTCTCTACAAATAACCCAATTTTGTTCCTTTTTATAGCTGAGTAATATTCCATTGTATATATGTACCACATCTTCTTTATCCATTCATCTGTCGATGGACATTTAGGTTGCTTCCATGTCCTGGCTATTGTAAATAGTGCTGCAATAAACATTGGGGTGCATGTGTCTTTTTGAATTATGGTTTTCTCAGGGTATATGCCCAGTAGTGGGATTGCTGGGTCAGATGGCCAAGAGGCACATGAAAAAATACTCAGCAACACTAATTATTAGAGAAATACAGATCAAAACTACAATGAGGTATCACCTCACACCGGTCAGAATGGCCATCATCAAAAAATCTACAAACAATAAATGCTGGAGAGGGTGTGGAGAAAAGGGAACCCTCTTGCACTGTTGGTGGGAATGTAAATTGATACAGCCACTATGGAAAACAGTATGGAGGTTCCTTAAAAAACTAAAAATAGAACTATCACTTCATTTTTAATTATACAAATCTGGTATCAAAACCTTTTAGTAATACAGAAGCTTGTCTGATAATGTGATAATCTATAGTTGAAATGGAACAGTCAGTTGGGGTCAAGTCTATATATTTCATTATATGAATAAACCACAATTTATTTACCCATACTACCATTGGTGGATATTAGGTTGTTTCCTGTTTTGGCATTATGCTTATTAAAATTAATCCCAGTTTCTTGAGAGAGATAGTAGATACAAATATATCAATATTGCTTCCTCAGTCCCTGAAATGCAACCTTCTGTCTCCAAGAAATAAACTTCAGAAAACTAAAATCATCTCCTAAAGAGCATCTCCTTTCCTATGATTTTGCTTGGCTAATACGACTATGTATGGATGTCATCAGCCCAAGAAAAAAGAAACATTCAAAGGGCAAGTGTTTATTTCGGCTCTTTTATTCACCACAAAACGGATGGATGTTTCTTGTACTTTTTCCACAGCTTGGCATCATGTCGAGTGGCATGAGGATTCATGACTAGAGCAGGCCAATGGGCACTCACTGAGTTCCTTTCTCTAGCCTGAAATCTTCAATGGTGTGACTATGTGTGTGTGTGTGCGTGTGTATGTGTGTACGCTCATGTGCTCACATACACCATACAATCATAAATGACGTCTACTGAATGCAATCTATTTAGTCTTCTTTTTCCTTGGAGGTTTTAGTGATTAACATAATCAAAAATGAAAAATCAGTGACTAAAGGAGGGCTTTTTAAAAGAATTGTTATTAAAATAATAGATGCTGCCTTGATGGGCCTGGTGGCTTCTGACATGGGTGATTTTTATAAATAATACCAAAATTAATGGAGAAAGCTCAGCAAGCTTGATTTTGTTAGCAAATAATTCTACTGTAATTTAAGCAGCATCTTGCATCTGACTCACTTTCTGGCTTAAGTGAAAAAAAAAGACATCTTTGATAATTGGATTTCAATGAAGCTTTTATTAGTGTTTCTTCAATTCCAAATCAAAAGATGGATTACTATTCAGGGTTCATGGATGAATATAGAGAGGCAAATACTGGGAAACACACTCATAGATAACTTAAATAATTGGGTTTAATGTAAAAATTAAGTTACTGGTATCCCTTGTTATTAGATAATTCCGATGACCGAATTTGCTCACATGTATACTAATGGATGTTTAGTCTACTTCCTTACTCTCTTCCTGTGGCTGCTGTTGAATGTTACTGTCCCCATTTCTTCCTAGCTATACTTCATTCTTTTTTTTTTTTTTTGGTACGCGGGCCTCTCACTGTTGTGGCCTCTCCCGTTGCGGAGCACAGGCTCCGGACGCGCAGGCTCAGCGGCCATGGCTCACGGGCCCAGTCGCTCCGCGGCATGTAGAATCTTCCCGGACCGGGGCACGAACCCGTGTCCCCTGCATCGGCAGGCGGACTCTCAACCACTGCGCCACCAGGGAAGCCCTACTTCATTCTTATAATTAACCAAAGAGTCTAAGAAAATTATTGATCAGGCTCTTCATGCCTCCAAGGATTAATGATAGATTTGAAAGTAATCCCCAAACATGGAACTGGGGAGAGGCAGGGAGAATTAAGTGAATTACGTAAAATACTCCATGTTTTAAAATATTTTGTTGTGAATATAACAGAGAAAAACACATACATGCACATACAGTTGTAACAAAATCGCCAAACAAGCACCACTTAAGACATAGAGCAACACTGGCACCCTAGAAGCGCCCCCCCAAATACCCCTCCCCAAGCCCAGGCATCTCCCTCCTTCCAGATATAATCACTCTCCTGGCCTCTATAGAAATAATTTTCTTGCTTTTATTTTTCTTGTACCACCTATATGCCTCCTGAAAAATATAGTTTGGTTTTGCTTGGTTTTGAACTTTGCGTGAAAGAATCATACTGTGTGTATTGTTTTGTAGCTTTCTTTTTTTACTTGATGAAATGTGTTTGTAGGATCCATCCATTTTATTGTGTGGAAATGCCATTCTACTATTGAAAAGCATTTTGTTTGTTTCCAGTCTGGGACAGTTAAAAATTCTGCTGCCGAAAGCATTCTCGTACAAGTGTCATAGTGCACACAAGCACACAGGATACATACTTAGGAGAGGAAGTGCTACTATTTTCATATCTTCAACTTTATTAGGTGATGCCACACCATTTTCCAAAGCTGTTGAACCAATTCACATCTCTACCAGCAGAGTATGGAAGTTCTTATTGAGCACCTATTTGCTTCCGATTGCCCTGTAGTGGTATCTTATCATGATTTAGTCTGCATTCTCCAGAATATTAAAAAACTAGGTACCATTTCATATGTTTAGTGGCTACTTAGGAAATAATGGTTGTAAAGACCTTTAAACCAATGTTTGCCTTCCCGTTTCAGATAAAAGAAAGAACATAGACAGGAAAGGCCTGAGAGGATTGCCACAATTTCACTGTGGATCATAGCTCGTGGGTAAAAAGGTATGTAAAGAGGGCAAGGAAAGTGAGAGACCCTTTAAGAGGTTTATTGATTAAAAAGACAGAGCTTTCTTTCCCTTCATCTTCCTGTGACTTTAGCCCTTTATCTTCCTATGACGTTATTACATCTTTTTGTATGGAAGGAGGCCATTATCTTGGATTTAAATGAGAAATTACAGGGATCTGTAGCTGTATGGTTATTAAGGTCATGTAATTGTATGTTTATTGTGATGACGTAATTAAATTAAATACCGTGTAAACCAGTGAGATAAGAATGGGAAAAAGAGAGTTCTCTCTCCTCTGCTATAAAAACAAAGTTGAATGCTTTGGAAATTCAGATGAAAAGATAGGCACAAGAGAAATCTTTAGGTTAGTTATAGGGCACACAAGATGTAGAATGTGGAAAAATTATTAAAACCTGGAGGAATTTTGCATTTAGATTGCTTCAAAAATGAATTTAATTTCTTACTGCTTTTAAAAGAAATTGAAACTAGAAATCATAGATATGTTATGGAGATGGTTTATTCAAGAATGACAGTGTAGAACACAAATCAAAGAAAAAAGGCCTGGCTCTACATCAAAAGATAAGCAAATGAATGCATATATATATATGTGTGTGTGTGTGTGTGTGTGTGTTTATATTAAAAGTAAAATATTGAAAAAATATATGTACATACATGTTTTTAAATGATTTTTAATAAGCTTTTAAAAGTAAGTGGCCAACTAGCTGTCCTTACCATGCTGATAAGAGGACTTTTACTGTACCTGCTTAGACCAAAACAGATGCCCAACTGATAGGCACTCGTGGTTTAAAAAGTCACATTTGTTTCAATTGAGGCATAACTTACCTACCATAAAATACACATGTATTAAGGCACAGTTTTATGCATTTTGACAAATATGTAGATTTTGTAACAAATACCTCAAACAAGCTATATAATATATATAAAACAAGCTATACAATGTATGTGTGTATACATATATAAACACGTGTGTGTGTATACCATCCCAGAAATTTCCCCTATCACCTCACCCCACCACAATCACTGTTCTGATTTCTATTGCATATTATTTTTGCCTGTTATTGAATATCTTATAAATGAAATCATAGAGCAGGTATTCTTTGTGTCTAATGTCTTTCCCTCACATGACTGTTTTTGAGATTTATCCTATTGTGTGTATCACATTGCTACTCATTGCTGAGTAGTATTCCATTGTATGAATATACCACCATTTATTTATCCTTTCTCCTCTTAATAGACATTTGGGATGTTACCAGTTTTTGACTAATGTATTAAGGAGCTATAAACATTTTTGTAACTCTTTTTATGTGATATATTCCTAGGAGTGGAATAGCTTGGGTAAATACCTAGGAGTGGCATTGCTGAGTCATTGGATATTTGTATAAACATAGTCCTTATAAGAAAACTCTCAAACTGGTTTCTAAAGTGGCTATACCATTTTCCACTACTACCAGTACCAATGAATGAGAGTTTTAATTACTCTACATCCTCACCAGCATTTGATGTTGTCAGTCTTTCAAATTTAGCCATTTTAGGGGCCCATTAGAGATTTAATTGGGCTTTTATTTCAGTGTTTGGATAAATTTGAGGATAATTGACATCTTAACAATATTGAGTCTTCTAGTCCATTAGCATGGTACATTTCTCTATTTACTACAGTCTTCTGTAATTACTCTCAGCAACTCAGAGTAGCTTTCAGAGTAGAGGTCTTGTATTGCTTTCATTAAATTTATTCCTATGTATATTATGCTTTGATGCTACTGTAAATGGAATTTAAATTTTTTCATTTTTGAATTGTTTGCTGCTAGTATATAGAAGTGCTACTTATTTTTGTACATTGTCCTTATATCCAGCAACCTTGCTAAATTCACTTATTAGTTCTTAGTGGTTGTCTTGCAGATTCTGAGGATTTTTTAATCCAAAAAAAATCTGCAATAATAAGGACAATGCTGATTTCTTTTCAATCTTTATACCTTTTATTTCTTTTACTTGATTTATTGCACTGGCTTATGAACCCCAGTACAATATTACATATACATGATGAGAGCTGACCTCCTTGTTCATGGTCTTAGGGGAAAGCATTTAATCTGTCACCAGTAAGTATGATCTTAGTTGTAGAGTTTTGTAGAGGCCAATCATAAGATTGAAAAAATTCACTTCTATTTTTAGGTTGCTGAGAGTGTTTATTACAAAAGGATATTTAATTTTGTCAAGTGTTTTTCTTAATATCTATTCATATCTATTGCTTATTCTAATGTCACTTTTCTCCATCCTAAAGAACATTTTTTTTAGTATTTATTGTAATTGATTGATATGATCATATAGATTCTTTTATTTTCTTCTGGTATACTCTAGCCTCTTAATGTCCCTCTATTTTCTGAAGGAGGATGTAAAAGTGGTATTATTTATTTCTTAAATAGTTAAAAGAATTCCCCAGTGAAATTTTTCTTGTATCAGGACTACACAGGGATATTTTTCATTACATCTGAGTTATAGAATATTACCATAAAGTTATTTATAACTCCCTGTAATCTTTTTAATGTTTGCAAGCTGTATAATGATACCCCTTTTCAATCCTGCTATTGGTGATTTATATTTTCTCTCTAACAAAGAGATCTGTGTTTCTCTCTAACCAAGCCTCCACAAGTTCAAGGTCATTAGCCAATAATCTAATTACCTAATGGAAAAAAAGTTAAAAATCAACAGAGGAAGATAACATAAGCCAGAATCTCTACAACACATGATCTACAATGTCCTGTGTACAATCAAAAACTAATAGATATGTGAAAGAAAAGGAAAATCTGACTCATACTCAAGAAAAAAATCAGTCAGTTGAAATAGACCTGATATGACACAGTTATTGGAATTAGCAGACAAGGACTGAAAGAAACTATTATAAATATGCCCAAATATTGAGAGAAAAAGTGATCATAATGAGTGAACAGATGGGGAAACTCCACAGAGAAATAGAAATTACATTTAAAAAATGGAAATTCTAGAACTGAACAGTACAGTATCTGAAACAGAAAGTTTATTGCATATAGGTTTAAGAGCAAATGGAGTTTGCAGAAGGGTCAGTGGATGTGAATATATAGCAGTAGAAATGATCTAATCTTAAAAATGGAGAGAAAAAAGTTGGGGGGGGGGCAGAAAAACGTCTCACTGATAAGTAGTACAACTGGCCTAATGTATGTGCAATTTGAATCCCAGGCAAAGAGGAAGAAAATAATAGAGGTGAAAATTATTTTTAAAAATAATAGCCAAGTCCCTCTAACTTTGAAGGACTTAAACTCTCAACTCTCTCTTGCCTGTGTTGGCAGAGCTGAAATATCTTTTTAATCTTTTCAGCCTTCCAATTGTTGCTTTCACTGGTCTCTTTATAGCCTTCCCCACGTATGTGCAGAACAGGAGTCAGCCAGGGATTGGCATAGGGTTTATATGCAGATTCTGATGAGGCTCTTTCATTTCCAGGATTTCCCATTCAATTGCCCATCTCTTGGACCCTTCCGTGGCCCTTCAAGTCTATAAACAGAAGCTTTCTTCTCAGGTTCTAATCTTCCTTGTACCATGTGGACTGAGGAGTCCCCTCAAGGGAAAACCCATGTAAAAGTAGACCTCATGAAATGACTGTGCTTCTTTTCTTTCTTTCTTTCTTTCTTTCTTTCTTTCTTTCTTTCTTTCTTTCTTTCTTTCTTTCTTTCTTTCTTTCTTTCTTTTTTTAACATCTTTATTGGAGTATAATTGCTTTACAGTGTTGTGTTAGTTTCTTTTGTACAACAAAGTGAATCAGCCATATGCATACATAGAACCCCATATCCCCTCCCTCTTGAGCCTCCCTCCCACCCTCCTTACTGCACCCCTCTAGGTGGTTGTAAAGCACTGAGCTGATCTCCCTGTGCTATGCAGCTGCTTCCCACTAGCTATCTATTTTACATGTGGTAGTGTATATATGTCACTACTACTCTCTCACTTCATGCCAGCTTACCCTTCCCGCCTCCCCATGTCCTCAAATCCAATCTCTACATCTGTGTCTTTATTCCTGTCCTGCCCTTAGGTTCATCAGGACCTTTCATTGTTGTTTTTGTTTTAGATTCCATATATATGGGTCAGCGTACGGTATTTGTTTTTCTCTTTCCGATTTACTTCACTCTGTATGACAGACTCTAGGTCCATCCACCTCACTACAAATAACTCAGTATCATTTCTTTTTATGGCTGAGTAATATCCCATTGTATATATGTGCCACATCTTCTTTAACCATTAATCTGTCGATGGACACTTAGGTTGCTTCCATGTCCTGGCTATTGTAAATAGCACTGCAATGAACATTGGGGTACATGTCTCTTTTTGAATTATGGTTTTCTCAGGGTATATGCCCAGTAGTGGGATTGCTGGGTCATATGGTAACTCTATTTGTAGTTTTTTAAGGAACCTCCATACTGTTCTCCATAGTGGCTGTATCAATTTACATTCCCACCAACAGTGCAAGAGGGTTCCCTTTCCTCCACACCCTCTCCAGCATTTATTATTTGTAGATTTTTTTGATGATGGCCATTCTGACTGGTGTGAGATGATAACTCACTGTAGTTTTGATTTGCATTTCTCTAATGATTAATGATGTTGAGCCTCTTTTCATGTGTTTGTTGGCAATCTGTATATCTTCTTTGGAGAAATGTCTATTTAGGTCTTCTGCCCATTTTTGGATTGGATTGTTTGTTTTTTTGATATTGAGCTGCATGTGCTGCTTGTATATTTTGGAGATTAATCCTTTGTCCATTGATTCATTTGCAAATATTTTCTCCCTTTCTGGGGGTTGTCTTTTCATCTTGTTTATGGTTTCCTTTGCTGTGCAGAAGTTTTTAAGTTTCATTAGGTCCCATTTGTTTATTTTTGTTTTTATCTCCATTTCTCTAGGAGGTGGGTCAAAAACGATCTTGCTGTGAAGTATGTCATAAAGTGTTCTGCCTGTGTTTTCCTCTAAGAGTTTTATAGTGTCTGGCCTTACACTTAGGTCTTTAATCCATTTTGAGTTGATTTTTGTATATGATGATAGGGAGTGTTCTAATTTCATTCTTTTACATGTAACTGTGCAGTTTTCCCAGCACCACTTATTGAAGAGGCTGTTTTCTCTCCACTGTATTGTCTTGCCTCCTTTATCAAAGATAAGGTGACCATATGTGCGTGCGTTTATCTCTGGGCTTTCTATCTTGTTCCATTGATATTTGTTTTTGTGCCAGTACCATACTGTCTTGATTACTGTAGCTTTGTAGTATAGTCGGAAGTCAGGGAGCCTGATTCCTCCAACTCTGTTTTCCTTTCTCAAGATTGCTTTCGCTATTCATGGTCTTTTGTATTTCCATACAAATTGTGCAATTTTTTGTTCTAGTTCTGTGAAAAAATGCCATTGGCAGTTTGATAGGGATTGCACTGAATCTGTGGATTGCTTTGGGTAGTATAGTCATTAATGTTGATTCTTCCAATCCAAGAACATGGTATATCTCTCCATCTCTTTGTATCATTTTTAATTTCTTTCATCAGTGTCTTATAGTTTTCTGCATACAGGTCTTTTCTCTCCTTAGGTAGGTTTATTACTAGGTATTTTTTTTTTTTTTTTGCAGTGGTAAATGGGAGTGTTTCCTTAATTTCTCTTTCGGATTTTTCATCCTTAGTGTATAGGAATGCAAGAGATTTCTGTGCATTAATTTTTATCCTGCTACTCTACCAAATTCTTTGATTAGCTCTCGAGTTTTCTGGTAGCATCTTTAGGATTCTCTATGTACAGTATCCTGTCATCTGCAAACAATAACAGTTTTACTTCTCCTTTTCCAACTTGCATTCCTTTTATTTCTTTTTCTTCTCTGATTGCTGTGGCTAAAACTTCCAAAACTATGTTGAATAATAGTGGTGAGAGTGGGCAACGTTGTCTTGTTCCTGATCTTAGAGGAAATGGTTTCAGTTTTTCACCATTGAGAATGATGTTGGCTGTGGGTTTGTCATATATGGCCTTTATTATGTTAGGTAGGTTCCCTCTATGCCTACTTTCTGGAGAATTTTTACCATAAATGGGTGTTGAATTTTGTCAAAAGCTTTTTCTGCATTTAGAGATTATCATATCGTTTTTATCCTTCAATTTGTTAATATGGCATATCACATTGATTGATTTGTGTATATTGAAGAATCCTTGCATTCCTGGGATAAACCCCACTTGATCATGGTGTATGATCCTTTTAATGTGCTGTTAGATTCTGTTTGCTAGTATTTTGTTGAGGATTTTTGCATCTATGTTCATCAAAGATATTGACCTGTAGTTTTCTTTTTTTGTGACATCTTTGTCTGGCTTTGGTATCAGGGTGATGGTGGCCTTATAGAATGAGTTCGGAAGTGTTCCTCCCTCTGCTATATTTTGGAAGAGTTTGAGAAGGATAGGTGTTAGCTCTTCTCTAAATGTTTGATAGAATTCACCTGTGAAGCCATCTGGTCCTGGGCTTTTGTTTGTTGGAAGATTTTTAATCACAGTTTCAATTTCAGTGCTTGTGATTGGTCTATTTATATTTTCTATTTCTTCCTGGTTCAGTCTCGGAAGGTTGTGCTTTTCTAAGGATTTGTCCATTTCTTCCAGGTTGTCTATTTTATTGGCATATAGTTGCTTGTAATAAATCTCTCATGATCGTTTGTATTTCTGCAGTGTCAGTTGTTACTTCTCCTTTTTCATTTCTAATTCTGTTGATTTGAGTCTTCTCCCTCTTTTTCTTGATGAGTCTGGCTAATGGTTTATCAACTATGTTTCTCTTCTCAAAGAACCAACTTTTAGTTTTATTGATCTTTGCTATTGTTTCCTTCATTTCTTTTTCACTTATTTCTGATCTGATCTTTATGATTTCTTTCCTTCTGCTAACTTTGGGGTTTTTTTTTTTTAGTTCTTCTTTCTCTAATTACTTTAGATGTAAGGTTAGGTTGTTTATTTGAGATGTTTCTTGTTTCTTGAGGTAGGATTGTATTGCTATAAACTTCCATCCTAGAAGTGCTTTTTTTCTTCATCCCATAGGTTTTAGGTCATTGTGTTTTCATTGTCATTTGTCTCTAGGTAATTTTTGATTTCCTCTTTGATTTCTTTAGTGATCTCTTGGTTATTTGGTAGCATATTGTTTAGCCTCCATGTGTTTGTATTTTTTACAGTTTTTTCCCTGTAATTGATACTAGTCTCACAGCGTTGTGGTTGGAAAAGATACCTGATATGATTTCAATTTTCTTAAATTTACCAAGGCTTGATTTGTGACCCAAGATATGGTCTATCCTGGAGAATGTTCCATGAGCACTTGAGAAGAAAGTGTATTCTGTTGTTTTTGGATGGAATGTCCTATAAATATCAATCAAGTCCTCTTGTTTAATGTGTCATTTAAAGCTTGTGTTTCCTTATCTATTTTCATTTTGGATGATCTGTCCATCGGTGAAAGTGGGGTGTTAAAATCCCCTACTATTATTGTGTTACTGTTGATTTCCCCCTTTATGGCTATTAGCATTTGCCTTATGTATTGAGGTGCTCCTCTGTTTGGTGCATAAACATTTACAATTGTTATGTCTTCTTCTTGGGTTGATCCCTTGATCCTTATGTAGTGTCCTTCTTTGTCTCTTGTAATAGTCTTTATTTTAAAGTCTATTTTGTCTGATATGAGAATTGCTACTCCAGCTTTCTTTTGATTTCCATTTGCATGGAATATCTTTTTCTGCCCCCTCACTTTCAGTCTGAATGTGTCCCTAGGTCTGAAGTGTGTCTCTTGTAGACAGCATATATATGGGTCGTGTTTTTGTATCCATTCAGCCAGTCAATATCTTTTGATTGGAGCGTTTAATCCATTTACATTTAAGGTAATTATCGATATGTATGTTCCTATTACTATTTTCTTAATTGTTTTGGGTTTGTTTTTTTAGGTCTTTTTGTTCTCTTGTGTTGCCTGCCTAGAGAAGTTCCTTTAGCATTTTTTTTTTAAACTGGTTTCGTGGTGCTGAATTCTCTTAACTTTTGCTTATGTGTAAAGCTTTTGATTTCTCCATCAAATCTGAATGAGATCCTTGCTGGGTAGAGTAATCTTGGTTGTAGGTTTTTCCCTTTCATCACTTTAAATATGTCCTGCCACTTCCTTCTGGATTGCAGAGTTTCTGCTGAAACATCAGCTGTGAACCTTATGTGGATTCCCTTGTATGTTATTTGTTGCTTTTCCCTTGCTGCTTTTAATATTTTTTCTTGTATTTAATTTTTGATAGTTTTTTTTTTTTTTTTTTTTTTGCGGTACACGGGCCTCTCACTGTTGTGGCCTCTCCCTTTGCGGAGCAGAGGCTCTGGATGCGCAGGCTCAGCAGCCATGGCTCACAGGCCCAGCTGCTCCGCAGCATGTGGGATCTTCCCGGACTGGGGCATGAACCCATGTCCCCTGCATTGGCAGGCAGACTCTCAACCACTGCGCCACCAGGGAAGCCCGATAGTTTGATTAATATGTGTCTTGGTGTGTTTCTCCTTGGGTTTATCCTGTATAGGACTCTCTGTGCTTCCTGGACTTGACTATTTCCTTTCCCATGTTAGAGAAGCTTTCGACTATAATCTCTTCAAATATTTTTCTCACACCCTTTCTTTTTCTCTTCTTCTTCTGGGACCCCTATAATTGAAATGTTGTTGCGTTTAATGTTGTCCCAGAGGTCTCTGAGACTGTCCTCAATTCTTTTCACTCTTTTTTCTTTATTCTGCTCCCTGGCAGTTATTTCCACCATTTTATCTTCTAGCTCATTTATCCATTCTTCTGCCCCAGTTATTCTGTCATTGACTCCTTCTAGAGTATTTTTAATTTCATTTATTGTGTTGTTCATCATTGTTTGTTTACTCTTTAATTCTCTAGATCCTTGTTAAATATTTCTTGTATTTTCCCCATTCTGTTTCCAAGATTTCGGATCATCTTTACTATCATTACTCTGAATTCTTTTTCAGGTAGGTTGCCTATTTCATCTTCATTTATTTCATCTTGTAGATTTTACCTTGATCCTTCATCTGTAACTTATTTTTTTGTTGTTTCTTTTTTTTTTTTTTTTTTTTGATGGGTGGTGCTGTATTTCTGTCTTACTGGTCGTTTGGCCTGAGATGTCCATTACTGGAGTTTGCAGGCAGTTGGATAGAGCTGGGTCTTGGTGCTGAGATGAGGACCCCTGGGAGGCGTCACTCTGATTGATATTCCCTGGGGTATGAGGTTCTCTGTTAGTCCCGTGGTTTGGACTCAGAGCTCCCACCACAGGAGCTTGGGCCTGACCTCTGTCCTGGGAACCAAGATCCCGCAAGCTTCGTGGTGCAGTAAAAAAAAAAAAAAGAAATGAAAGAAAAAAAGGAGCAATATAATATCAAAGAATAAAAAACAAAATAGAATTAGAAAGATAAAAATTATATTAGGAAAAATAAAACTATAATTGAAACAACTGCAACAAGGTAAAATAAAACCACAACAGAAAAAAGAAAAGGGGTGGGGGAGGGGGAAAGAAGCTAAAAGAAGAGAACAATAACAAAATATAAAGAATAAAATAAAATTAGAAAAATAAAAGATTTATTAGGAAAAATATAAAAGAATCAACAGTGAATCAACAAGGTAAAACAGAACCCCAATCTGAAAGAGGAAAAAAAAAAAAAGCCTAGGCTATGGGGGCAGAGTTTAGGTGGGGTGGAACTTAAGCAGGGGTGGGGTTTAGGGTGGGGCAGGACCTAGGCGTGTGGGATGGTGACAGTTTGAGAGGGGGGCGGGGCCTAGGCTCAGGACCCTCATAGCTGGAAAAGGCCCTGGGGGCGGGGCCTCAGCGGGGCGACGTTCAAGCTTGGGGCGAGGCTGCTGCTTAAGACCAGTGTGGAAAGGGAGAGGCAGCACGTGAAAAGGAAGGCCTCTGGAGTGTGGATTTCTGGAGTTTGCAGGGAGGGCTCTGGGTGAGGGTGTAGGGGCGGGGCTTGGGCTCTGCACGACAGGAGGGAGGTTCCAAGGGCAGAGGATTAGGCCGGAGAACCCAACATGCTTCCGATGCCTAAGTGGACAGGGAAAGCACTGGCCACATTCCCTTCCGTTCCTCTGCACCCCTCCGCCACTGTCTCCCCCAGGGTCTCCCCTGTCCCTGCTGGACCCCTAACTGTGGGTGGGTCCCGCTGGGTGTAGGAACTCCTACCTCCCCCAGCCACCCCTCAGGGGTGCCAGTCCTGGAGGTCCGTCCTTAACTTTTGCTCCCCCTTCCCTCCCTCCCACTCCCTCAGGACCCGCACTGCTGGAGGGGTCTCGGGGGGCAGAGGATCAGGCTGGGGATCTCAAGAGGTTCCTGGGGGTGCAAGTGGGCAGGGGAAAACCTGGCCATGCTCCCTTTTGATCCTCTGCTCTCCCAGTGGTCCCCCAATTTCCCCCTAAGGGCGTGGGATCCCTTCCCTTACCCCAGCCACCCTTCAGGGGTGCCGGTCCTGTCCCACCTCCACTTCTCCTCCCCCTTCACTCCCCCCATGCCCCACATCCTACCCAGTACCTGGGGGTTCCTCTTGTCCCCTTAGGTGTCCGTGGTCCCCCACCAGTGCCTGGTAGGTGCCCTAGTTGTGAGGAGACTCGAATTCTGCATCCTCCTAGTCCGCCATCTTGACTCTGCCCCCACCTTCCTTTCTTTAAATGGTTGAATTCCCTTTAGCTCCTACTTTGGGTTGTTCTCCAGTGATTTCAAGAGGTTTTTTGTGTTTGTTTTTTCCCTAGAGTTTAATCATTATCTGTGAGATGGTTAGTCCAATACAAGCTGCTATACCACTATCAGAATCATGACTCCTAATGTATTGATTGTAAAAAAGCCAAATTTAGACCAGAGGATGGCTTTCAGTGCTATGAATATACTTCGTACAGTTGCAGAGGCAGCTCATTGCCTTCCAATACCAATATTCTCTTTCTTCTTCAGGAATAGAACCCCAATTTGATGGAAAGTCACATTTCCCAGTCTCCCTTGTGGCAATGTAAGTTCTGGTTAGTGAGATATAAGCAGAAGTTGTTGGGAGGAAATTTGTGGAAGTCACCTTAAAAGAGAAAGAGACAGCAGAAGGAAGCCCCTTTGTCCACTGTGTTTCTTCTCATCTTCCAGCATGTAGTGTGGACATAATAGTTGGAATTTCAGCATCTATCTTAGGTCATAAATTGGCAATAGAAAGATGGAGTAAAGAGTTACCGGGAGAGTGGGTCCCTAATTTCTGTGCAGTCACTACACCAGATCTGCCTACCACCAGGCTTCTTTTAAATGAGTGAAATATAAATTTTTATCTTGCTCTAGCCCGTTAATAGTAATTGATGCTAATCCTAACTGATGTAGGTACAAGAGGCTCTCATATAAGCAATGCACCAATTAGTGCAAGTATATCTGTCGTGTAGGACTTTTACAGGGAAGAAAGTAGGTGAGGTGGGAGGTCATTAGCCACAAACCAGGAGACCTGAATTCTAGTCCTGCCTCTTCCCACTATAGCTACATATTTTTGAGCAAGTCTCCCTACCAGGCCACAGTTTCCTCATCTCTGAAAATGTCTCATTAAACTAAATGGTCCCTAATTTTCCTCCCCCGTGCCACTGGAACTCTACATGATGTAGATCACATTTTTGCTATTTTAAACAGTTATGGAGATTTTTTTTCTTTAATTTGATCATGAGTCTTTACTTCCAAACAAAACTCCCTTTATCCCTCAGTTTCCAAGAACATTTTGTGACCAGAGTCAGAGTCCATGTTCCTATTGATCTTAGTTTGTTAACCTTAGGTTTTGAATGGAAAGAATAAATTTTTGCAGGGTACCTCTATGCTCATAAATATTTCCCTAATTTTTTAAGAGGCTAGAAACAGTCAGTGGTACAAATCAAACAAATAAAACACATTTTCAATAGCATTGAGGCTCAGAACTGTGGCTGAGACGATGAAATGGTTTTATTTTCTAGATGACTATTTTTCAAACTAAAAATATGTTTTGCATCAGTGATGTGTTAAGGTCAAGTCAAGAAAAGAGACAATATGTCCCATGTCACGGAGACCAGGATAATGAGAGTGTTTTCTGGGAGCTGGCTCAGAGGCTGTTCATTTCACCGGCAAAAGGTTATGCCAGACAGATTGTTTCTCATTTGATGTCTTAAATTAAACTGCTGACATGGCCTGCCTCAAAGTAAGAAACATACGTGTTTGCCAAACAGATCCTAAAGAAAATCCCTGTTTGAGAGAGTTGGTTCCCTTAGTTGCAGCCTCTGAGGCTTTTCTGTTTTTAAGGTAGGCTTCGGAATTGAACCAAGTTTTCAACAGCAATGCGGCTCCTAGCATGTTCATCAGGGAGGCCCAGTGGAAATGAGGCTGGGTGCTTGTCAAAGCGCTGTGGGATGAGAATACCTATTCCTTAAGTACCATTCAGAAATGTTACACATTCATGATGCACGCGAGATCAAAGGGGAACTACTGAGGATAGAAAATTCCCTATAAGAGATTCCTTTCAGCTATTTCCCTCCATTCGGGCCCCACCCTGCCCTCTTCTTTAGCCATCTCCACCTACCACCAAATCAGAGCTAAAGGAAAACCACATGTGATGGCGAGTGTTCCCCAGACCAGCCATATGAGCGTACAGGACCTATCCCAGGCTCTGAATCTGCATTCAATCATTCTGAATGATTCAGAAGTCCTAATCCAGACATTTCGAATAGGATTAGGCAAGGGTGACGTGCCGGGTGCAGTTCTAGGTTTGGAGGATACAACAGTGAATATAACAGACAATCCTGCTTGCACTGAGCTGACATTGTAATAGGGGAGGGAAGCAAGATCAATAAATAAGCTGACAAGTAAGTATTCATATTTCTGCCGTTGATGAGTATTCGGGAAGGGATGGGGGTGAGGGAGTACTGATGTGGAGTAAGGGTTCCTACTTATAAATGGTGATCACCTTCACTGAGAGGGTAATATTTGCACAGAGGTATAAAGGAAACAAGGGAGGAAACCAGTAGGTGAGTGTCCAGAGGACCCGAATCCCAGTCCTGGGTCTCCCCCTTTATGCCAAGTGCAACAATTTGCAAGATACTTAAACTTCCTGGTGCTTGGTCCCTTCATTTGCTGACTAAGAGTGAAAATACTTATTTTGATGAATTTGGGGGTGATTTCAAGGGTCAGAAGTGATGCACGCAGGCATGAATGCTATTAACCCTATCAGCTAAGGTCTAGGCTCCTTGACTCTTTGCCTCTACCTCACAGGGGGATGAAATTGGTGTGATTTAGAGTTCAAGTGGAAGTATAACGATTGAGCTTTGGGCGGTTATTCTAAGTCTTCCCTGAGCACCTGACACAAGCTGTGGTCTCAGTTCCCAGGATGGAGGTGCCCCCACGTGACCTCCCCTCACTGATTTCCTACCTGACCTGCTCCCTACACCTCCTCCTCCTCATGCTTTCATCTCCATGCCCAGACCTCTGCTATCTGCTCTCTTCTCTAAGTCACCTTTTCCCCAGACAATGGTCCTTCCACAGGGAGGGGCCACTTGCACATTCTTCTGGCAACAAGTGTTTCTCTCAACTCAGTAACTCTTGCCAAGTCTACATACCCTCCTCACTTGCCTTCATCTTGGGCTGTACAAGGTGTAGCAACTGTCTGCTTTGTGACCCTTGGAGCTACAATATAAGCCCTCTTCCGTGAACTTAAACTTGGGATGCTCAGTCTCTGTCCTGATTGCTGGGTTGGCAGATAAAGGGACAGTGGAGTTGACCCACCTGGAAAGTGCCCCACCAATGTGACATTTGACCAAAGAGAGCCCTATGCAGAGGCCACGCAGCAATTTACGTGGAGTTGATTCCTCACTAACAATCAGTTCTTTCCAGTTAATTTGAGAGAATGTCTGTATTTGGTGTTTCTGTAATTTTATTTTGTGTTTCAGTTGAGTAAGTGTTGCTGAATATCTGTAGAATGTGTGATAATTTTTTTGTAAAAAACTCAATAAAAGAAACACTAGCATAGGAAAATATTGTATGTTGTGTAAAACACTTGGCTGGGGAAATGTTTTAATGCATTATATCAAAATGCTACAGACACTCAGCAGCTATATTACAGGAGTGAGCTGTGTTTGGCACTAAAGGAGCCCCAACTCAGCATTGCCAGGTTGGGAGAAGGGCACTGGGGGAGGCCTAGATCATAAAAAGAATAGGGTGTCAGAAGTTTCTCTTTGACTGAACCAGCACTTATTCAGCACCTTCAGTGCAAAGCACTATTCTAGGCTCCTTGGAAAACATCAATGAAAAACGCATCCAACCTATCCTCCTGTAGCTTACAAGCTAGAGATGGTCTGGGTATAAACTTGAACTCATTTAGCTCATCTTTATGGGAGTTACTGTGAGCAAAGCACTATACAGGATGCAGGGAAGTAAAGATAAAACAGAGGTGGGCTCTGCCCTCGGTTCTAACAGGGGTGAGAAAATATGTTCAAAAGTTGTCATAAAAAATTTCAAATGTGGGACTTCCCTGGTGGCGCAATGGTTAAGAATCCGCCTGCTAATGCAGGGGACACGGGTTCGAGCCCTGGTCCAGGAGGGTCCCACATGCCGTGGAGCAGCTGAGCCCGTGCACCACAACTACTGAGCCTGCACTCTAGAGTCGGTGAGCCACAACTACTGAGGCCGCATGCTGCAACTACTGAAGCCCTTGCACCTAGAGCCTGTGCTGCACAAAAGAAGCCACAGCAATGAGAAGCCCGCACGCCGCAACAAAGAGTAGCCCCCACTTGCCGCAACTAGAGAAAGCCTGCACGGAGCAATGAAGACCCAACCATAAATAAATAAATAAATTTTAAAAAAATGTCGAACGTGATGAGTGGTAGATTTTGACATTAATGATTTTATATCATATTTTTAAACCCAGCATCTCGAAACACTTCACAGCCCTGTTTGATGGGCTTTTGTTATAGAATTTTGGTGACTTACAGAGTGACAAAGGTCATTCTTCCCCTCTTGTTTTTGCAGCATCGTTCATCGAAATGCCCTCTCACTCCTTGCACCTCTCTTTTTATCTGACCTCATGAGCACCTCACATAGTAAATGCTCAATAAACATGTGTGCATTGAATGAACTGAACCCACTGTGTGCCTGCCGATTTTATCGGTATAAAATCCTCCTCCACTTAACGCATATGTGGTCTCCTGACCTTAATCATCACTTGAGCTTGCCTAAAATCCACAGTACGGAAAGGAGACTTTTAATATTGGCCCTCCCTCTACCTACGAAGATGTACAGCCCAATATTCAGATTTCAGTTCAAAGTCTCAAGGATTCCCTTGCAGAGGCTGCAGACTTGCAGAATCCAGACCAAAGACATCAGACATGCTTTGTTTCTTTGAAAATATTTGGTTTTCAATGGTTGGGGCATTTAACACCAACTCCACTTTTAGTATTCTCTGCCAGCCCCTCCCTTCTATTACCTGACTGGAAACTTAACGCACTTGAGCTGTCAACGCCTGAGGGCCAGAAATCCCTACTCAACCCATCTTGATACAGGGTCTGAATTTTCAGGGGCATATAGAACATTGTAGCTCCAAGTCCATACAATCCCAACACCATGAAGTTTTAGTGCTGCAACGACTGCTATAACCGGCTCATTGGAGAAAAAAGCTGACCATCTTAGCCCACTTCCAAAGAGTTGCTGATACCCTGACCTACACAAATGCAATGGTCATTGAGAAAATGTCAGGAGAGACACCACGAGGGAAGCTTAGGATGCTGGAGCCTTAATACACTGCAACTGAGGCTTTGAAAAGAGTCATATGACTGAAAAGCACCAGTTTTTTTCACTTTGCATAAAAATCTAACATTGGAGTAAAAGAAATAGGAAGTATATAAATTTTTAATAAATACAAGCCATAAAATAAATTTAATAAATTATAAATGATAAAATTATTGAAAAATTAAATATTAAACATTCCCACATAAAAATGTAGAACATTTATTAATTAGGGAGCATTTTCAGAGTAATACTTGCACTTTAAATTGCTCTTAACTTTTTAAACATGCAATGTAGTAGACCTCTGGAAAGAGGTCTCACTACTTTTGCATGGCTGGTCATGCCAAAGGGACACACTTGGTCAGTTCCCTGCAGGATGGTCAGCGTGGGGTGAACACAGATGGTTGGATGGTTGGAGAGTGAGTGGGAAATGGGGCCAGTGGTGGAATTCCTAGGACTTGGGTTTATGGAACAAGATAAGAGATTTCTCTGTCTCTATTTGGATAGCCCAGTACAAGGAAGAGCAGTCATCATTTGATTGAATATTTCTGGCAGAAAGCTGGAAGAAAAGGTCCATACAGACATGTCTGGCTCTTTTCTAGGACACTTTAAGAAAAGTCCTAGTCCAGATGCTTTTATTCTGGGTCTTGGACTGGAAAATATGGAGAAGAAAAGACAATGATATCTGGAGAGAGACAAGCTTTCGTTTTTCTTGTCCTCAGATTGTTGTGGTGCTTTTTTCTTTTTCCCTCCTAATTTACAAACAGTGATTCTTCGGGTCCTCCCCGCCATCTTTCCCCTTCTTCCCCGATGGGAAAACAAAGGACTCACTTTGTAGAACCCACAAGCCAGGAATCACAGTATGGCTTAGGGCCCATGCCTACCATGGGCCCTGTGCAATGCCACAGCCATGTTTCAGGGGGGCTCTGAGTTGTCGGAGGAGAGTTAGGTGGTAGGCGTGGAGATGCACTGTGCAGAGCCCCCGTCATGGAAGGACTTCCTGGTCAGCTACAGGGAGTGGGTGCAGTTAACAGCCAGCCTCCAGGTGTTGGCTCCTTCAACAGAAGCCACGTGGTCCGTCATATTCTTTCAGGGCAGCCTGCGCTAGATTCTACAGACAACACTCATTCCAGAGCGCCTCTCCAGCTTGGCCAGAGCTTTGTCAGGCCTGCATCACAGATCACCTTCTTCCCGGGACCAATCCTGTCTCTTCCCCCTTTCCCTTTTAGGTGTTTTCATCTGTAATAGCTATCCTGCTCCCCAGACTGTCTCAGTTTGAAGAAGCAGCCTTGCAACAGTTGGTGCTGAGGAGAAAAGAAAGCAGAGGGTAAGACAGAGCTTTAAAGCTGAATCACTCACCGCCTGGCTGGCAATTAGGCCCCATTTTCTGGCACCAGGTGGTGGTCCTATCATTAAAACTTCCTTCAGCGGTGAATTGGGATGGTGTATCTGTAACAGAGAATGTACTAGTGAAAGCAGTATATGAGGCACCTGAAACTTATGAACATCTAGCCCTAAAGTGGGACTGGATGGCTGTTGCTAGGTGCTGTTGCTACTCCACAGAAGATCGTGAACACCTGAAAATGAGGAACAGGCAACTAATTGCAAGTCAGGGATGAAAGCCAGAGGGCCTCTTGGCTCACACACAGTGAAGCTCTCATCTTCTCTAGCTGGAGAGTGCAGCAAGCCAAGGACCAAACCCAGGACTTCAAGTCGGAGTGGACGAACCAACCAAGACAGGTATGTGAACCCGGGTTTCCGGGCTGGGAAACCTGGGACCTTGACACACGCAATAACAATATCTGGGTGGATGCCCTCAAAGAGTTGTGGCAAGTCCCAGTGGAAGAACAACAAAGGAGGCTCCTGGGGTTCTGGAACAAAGCCATGTTACCTTCAGTGGAGAATTATGCACCTTTTGAAATACAACTGCTGGCATGTTAACGGGGCCCTCCTGGAGACAGAGTGACTGACCATGGGTGGGATGGCGAACACAGCCCAGTTTGCCCAGGACTTCCCCAGACTTTCAGTTTTAACACTGAAAGTCTTTTATCATGGGAAATCCCTCAGTCCTGCATTAACAGATAGTCACCCTAAGCACAGGATACTAAGTTACCAGGCATTATCCATCAGGGTTTGGGTCCTGTCACACCCTTCACATCAGAAGGTTGGGTGAACCCAGCAGCAACCCATCATAAGATGGACATGATCCATCTGGGATCAAGCCCAAGGAGGACCTAGTGCACAAGCAAGCTGCATGAACAGGTAGCCCAGACCAGAGCATCCACCATTTTGGTACATTCCCCCGCCTCAGCTCTTGCTAATGAGTGCATAGGACATCTTGTACGACCAGCTTAAAATAGAGGGAAACGCCTGAGTTTAGTACACAGATGGATTGGCTCAGTGTGTGGGTTTGAGCCAAAAATGGACGGCAGCTTCAATATAGCCTCATCAGCAATGGACTTGAAAGAGAGCATCAAGGGAAAATCTTCCCAGTGGGAAGTTTCCCAATGTACCGGTTCACCAAATTGCAAAAAGAGAAATGACCCAAGATTAGAATATATATTGTGGGCTAGATATAGCAAATGTCCTGGCTAGATATAGCAAATGTCCTGGCTTTCTGGTTAGATGCCCGATAGAGAAAAGGTTGGAGATAAGCCAATCTGAGGCAGAGGCATGCAGATGAACATGGGGAGTGGCACCAAGTGTGAAGACATCATCCCACATGCTAAAGCCACCAGAGAGCGACCACTACAGAGGAAGCACTAAACAACCAAGTAGACGAAATGACCAGGCCAGCTGACGTTTATCTAGCCTTCGTCATCAGCCACATTAGTGCTGGCATGATGGACACATGAATGTGGTGGCCGTGGCAGCAGAGATGGAGTCTCCATGCAGGACATACAGCATGGATTCCCACCTCCCAAGGCTGATTTAGCTACTCCTCTGCTAATTGTCCCACCTTCCAGCAACAGTGACTGACACTGAGTGCCCAATATGGCATCAGTCCTGAAGGGAATCAACTGGTCCCTTGGTGGTAAGCTCACTACCTTGAACCTCTTCTATTCTGGAAAAGCCAGCAGTTGTTGTCATAAGAATAGACACCAGTTTGACTTTCCCACCATCAGGGCTCAGCCAGCACTGCTCTCTAAGGGCTTGTGCGGTATTTGATCCATTGGCATAGGATCCCATATAACATGGCATCCCATCAGGGGACCCACTTTACAGCAAAGATATGAGGACTGGGCACACTACCATGGGATCCACGGGTTGGTCGTATCACATTCCCCACTGCCCAGAAGGATATAACGCATGCATTGAACCAAAGGCCTTTATAGGGTGCTGTGTCCCCATAGCACTATGCTCTCAGTAGGAAGAATACATGGATCTGGGAACCAACAGGTGGAAGTAGGAGTGACCCCCCCTACCCACTTTCAGTGACTCACTGGGGAACTTTGTGCTTTATGTCCCCCAGAGGGGACAGACTTTCTCTAGGGGACACAGCAAGAATCCCATTGAATTCGAACTGCCGTTGCTCCCAGGCATTTTAGGATCCTTGTATCCAGGGACAAGTGGGCAAGATCATTGCAGGTGTAGCTGACCCCGACCATCAGGGGGAGGTGGGCTTCTGTTACACTACGGGACCAGTGAGGAATATGTATGGAACCAAATGGGTGCCCCTTTTTACTTCCTTGCCCGATTGTAACTGTGGATGGACAGATTCAGCAACCCCATCAGAGAAGGATATGGTGAACTTTGGAGAGGATGGTCTGAGACTGCTGAGGTGGTACCCAAGAGGGAACGGGGGAGGAGAAAATAAGCATCAACTGTGGGCCCTGAAAGCACTTGCCTTGCTCAGACGATCGCACTGGGGGCTATAATTGTCCACCTGTTTCCGCTTTCTACAAGAGGCCCACAGGAATCCTGGAGGAGCTGCTCACTGAGCACACCTGGAGAAGTAGAGCCAAGAAGCCCAGAGGGCGGACTGTGGGGCACACTGAGCTGGGTCTGCCAGGTCCCTTCCGGAGAAGGACTTGCCGCCCAGTTGTGGGGAGCCCAGCAGACACAGCTCCCCCTGTCAGCTCGGTCATGGTCTGCCTCAGCTGTAGGGGAGCCCCACTCAGGGTCACACTCCTCCTGGAGCCCCTCTCATCTGGTGACTGAGCTAGCAGGAGCAGAATGGAGGCCTGGCCATTTCAGCCCAACACAGTGTACTGGGTTGGCTGAGGTTGGTCGATCCTGCATCATAGTTTTACTTCTTCCTCTGCCTAATCCTGCCTTTTGTTCACAGCCGTTATTCGCTAAAGAAAACCCAAACCATCTTGTACCCCAAAGTCTATCTAAATGTCTGCTTCTGGAGAACACATTCCATTTCAAGCTCTGTAGGGGCCTTTGGTCCAAGCATCAAGGAACAGAGATGAATTTTGCCTTCCAGTCCTTGGAATGGATACTTACGAAGCCACCTGCCAGGGGACCTGGCAGACCCAGCTCTTATTACTGACCACCTCCTGGAAGGTGGTCAGTATACGAACAGCACCAGTGATCACTGGGGGGATTTGGTGGAGCCAGAGTTCCAGGGAATCTGTGTATGGCTTTGGTTAAAACCATGGGGGTCTTTCGCTGTGTTTTGTTTCGCATGGCTGGTGTGGCCTGAAAAAATAAGTGATATATCTGTTTGTCATATAGATGGATCGATCTGCATAAAGAAACATCAGTGCCCACTGCTTGCTATAAAAGGACTTATTTGGCAATACCTGTGAGTCAATTTAAAAGGTCCTTCATGAGAGGGTTTCCTTCTAGATTTAGAGAATCATGTCTTCCATGGGTCACCACCTTGCTCCCTGACCGTTCCTCAGTCACCATGATCAGATCAGACCAAAATAGATCCTGCAGTGGGTACTGTTAGGGGGTTTGCCTTCATCCCCTAATGGTTTTGAGGGAGGAATGAGGAACTTGAGACAATAAGAAAAGCTCTGGCTTTGTGACTGCAGGTAAGGGACTGTCCTGAAACAATCACTGGTCAGAGGTAGGGAAAGCAAGGCTGCAATGAGGCAAGTGGAGAATGAAAGAAAAGCTCTAACCCAACTCCGGGCATCGGTCTAGACCTCGCAGAGCAAAGTCCTTTCAGGACCTGATGGATCCTTGGTTATGACGGTTTGGAGCATATAGGACAGGTACAACCTGCTGACAGGAGTGACCAGATGTGGTAGGCAGACTGGTGTCCAGAAGAGAACATGGTGAGAAGCTGCAGGGAATCTGCAGCTCACAGTGGCAGGCCCTGTATTCAACTGGCCTGTTGATTTTCCTGTCCCACCTCCCCGCCCAATCACCCTGTTTCTTTTCCATGGCAGTAACTATGTGTTGTCCCCTGCAGTCACTACAGTGCTCAGCATGGAGCTAATATCAGGAAACATGTTTATAGACGGAGTAAATTTAAAAACTGCAAGTAGCAAAGAAACAGGCCCAGATGACCCTCGGCTTTCCAGTAATACCTTAAGAGTCACTGTGGACTCTGGGAGGTGGTCAGTAATAAGAACAGCACCAGTGATCACTGGGGGGATTTGGTGGAGCCAGAGTTCCAGGGAATCTGTGTATGGCTTTGGTTAAAACCATGGGGGTCTTTTGCTGTGTTTTGTTTCCCATGGTTGGTGTGGCCTGAAAAATAATTGATATATCTGTTTGTCATAGAGATGAACGAATGGATGGATGGATGGAAACAAAAAAAGATACAGAAAGAAGGAGAGAGGTGGATAACCTCTTTTGTAGTGTATTGGTTCGGATGCTTTTGGTTGCCAATAAGAGAGTATGAGACTGAAAGTGGCATAAAAATGAGATGTTTATTATCTCACATAAGAAAAAGAAGTCTGGTGACTTCCAGGTTTATTCTGTGTTCAATGACGTTGTCAAGGGCCCGGCTCCTTTAGGTTTTTATGTGTTGGCATCCTCCTCTGAACTAAATTGATCCAGTGTCATATTCTCACAAAATTGTCTCCAGGGTAGGAAAAGTAGCTCTTCCTTATTGCATCTTATGTCTGTTTCTCAAGCGCAAGTAAAGCTCTATCAGTCATTATAGACTAGATTATACTGCAGTAGCAAATAACCTCCCAATCTTAGTGGCTTAAAAACAACAAAAGCACATTGCTTGCCCACGCTCCATGTCTTACACGGATTTGCTGGCTCAGTCTTGGACCCAGACTAATGGAAGTTCTCATCTTAAAAAGAACTTCAGAGTTTGTAGTGGCAAGAAAAAAGAAGGCTGCTGATAAATCTTTTGGCCCGAGGTGACTTCCTCTTATAGTTCTTGTAACTTCCCCTTCGATTTCATTGGCCAGGAACCTGCCATGGCCCTGCTTCACTTCAAGGGGGTAGGGAGGTACAATTTTCCATGTATTCAGAAGTAAAGGAGAACCAGATATTAGTGAACGTTACCTATGTTGTTCAGCTTTTCCCAGAAGTTCTAAGCCTCTTATATCTCTTTGTCCAGAACTGGGTCACATGATCATGACTACATTGAAACCCCATCTGGGGGAATGGAATCAGTATCAACCCTCTGAAGCAAAGAAACATCTGTGCCAGCCAGTCAGGAAGGGGATCGATCTGGATAAGCAAACGGCAGTACCCACTGCTCGCTATAAAAGGACTTATTTGGCAATACCTGTGAGTCAGTTTAAAAGGTCCTTCATGAGAGGGTTTCCTTCTAGATTTAGAGAATCATGTCTTCCATGGGTCACCACCTCGCTCCCTGACCGTTCCTCAATCACCATGATCAGATCAGACCAAAATAGATCCTGCAGTGGGTACTGTTAGGGGGTTTGCCTTCATCCCCTAATGGTTTTGAGGGAGGAATGAGGAACTTTTGACAATAAGAAAAGCTCTGGCTTGTTAGCTTCCCAGGAAAATTAATTCAAGCAGCAAACACCCAACCAAAAAGTCTCTGAAAGAAGCTAATTAGTCCTCTTACTAAGTTAATGAGGGACAGTTGAATTCAAAAGTTTCTTTTAGTTTCTTCCTTCTCCCTTTCTCTCTACCCATCCATCCCTCTTATAAAATAAAACATAAAGTGCCTTACCCTATTTTGCCATGGTTTTAGTCCTTAGATGTTTATGATTCTGTGGCAGCATGGGGACAGTTGAAGTGAATGGCTGAAAGGGGAGGGGGAGAATTGCAGCAGATGGTTGAAATTCCAGAAAAGCCAGCCATAGCATCCCCACTAAGATTTAAATTGTGCTATTTCCGGGTGGGTACAAACCTGGAAACTGCTTTTTTTTTTTTTTTTTTTTGCGGTACGTGGGCCTCTCACTGTTGTGGCCTCTCCCGTTGCAGAGCACAGGCTCCGGATGTGCAGGCTCAGCGGCCATGGCGGACTTCTCAACCACTGCGCCACCAGGGAAGCCCACCTGGAAGCTTCTTACCTGTAGCCTCCTTGAAAGAAAAAGCAGAGGGTTGGAAGAGGGACCTAAAATCTCGAGTACCAATTTGATCCCAGCCCCCAGCAGGCATGCAGCGTGCATGTGTTTGTGTGTGTGTGTGTGTGTGTGTGTGTGTGTGTGTGAGACATATGGCAATTTGAAACAGTTAAACATATGAAGAATGTTTTTTATTTACAGATGGTAAAAAAAAAGGCATTTATTTTTTCATATAACACATTCCCGGGGTTTGGAGCCAGTCGCCTCCAGGGAAGGTCACAAATCCACTCAGTGCCCCAACGTGACTCAGGTTTATGCTTGAAGGTCTGCTTCAGCTGAAAGATGAGTAAAACTGTGGTTAAGTCAGACATTCCCTGGTGGCTCTGGGGGCCTAGGGCAATGGATATTTCCACAAGGCTGTATGAAAAAGTCCAATTCGTAACATTTGCTTCAGTTGGATCCACCTGTTTGAGGCAGCCGAGGGAACAAGATTTATCCATCGGGCTAAATCCTCATGGCATTTAGCCGGCGCCTGGTACCACAGCTCTTCTGGGGCTGTGGAGAGGAGGATGGAAGTGGCTTTCCTGTGGCAACTACGCTGTCCTTTTCTCCGGTGAATAAAGCATTATTGCTTTCCAAGGTTTTTCCTGCTGCTATGAGAGCAAATTGGGTATCTGGAGTGTCTGATCAGGGCACCAAAGCTCTGCACGATTTGCAAAGACAATTATTCCACTGAGGCTTTTGACAGTGGGAAAGGAAAGTTAATTAAATCTCATTGTAGAATTAAATAGCATAACTATATATTTTAGAACTAGTGCAATTATGCCTTATCTTGGAGCACTGTAAATTCTTTGTGATCGTGATGTATTAGCAGAAATTTTCATAGAATTCTAGAACTCAAGGGGCTTTAGAGATCACAGAGTGGGGCAACTTCCTTTTGTAAAGATGAGAAGAAACCCAGAGAGGTTATGTGACAGACTAAAGCCAACAGCAAGCCTCCTGATGCAAAACTGAGCACAGTTGCCATTTCATTTGATTTGCATTTTGCAGAGATGAAGCCTACATCAGGTCAAAATAGCAGATGGTCCAAAAAATAGCCTCTGAAAATCTCTTAGAAAGGCACCATGCTGGAAACAAACACATGTCTTTCACTGAGTCCAACACGGCCAGATTTTCCTTCAGAGTAGATTGTTGTTCTTAATTTATGTACCAAATGAAGTAGCAGGTTGGGGTTTAGAGACCCTGTTGTGTAGGAAATGGGTCTTTTAAGGTCAAGAATCATAGTCTGTAAAGATGCTCCCACCACGAGAGCCCAGAACTGACTAACTCATAGATCGAGAGAGTCCTGGCTCAGGGGAACCCTCAAGGGGAACACTTTGATCTCTGAAGTTTCTGTGAGCTCTTACCTCTCTGGTATTTTGCCCTGTGAATTCTAGTCTCCCTGGCCTCTCAGAATTCTGAACTCTGTCTCCTCAACTTAGCAAGGCTGTGAGCTCTTGGGGAGGCCCCTCCCTGGGCTGGAAGCTGACTCTAGGCGGTAGGCTGTAGCAACCACAGCGTCCCCTTACTTGTTTCTCTCTTTTCAGGGTTCACTGTTGTGGTAGTCAGGGTTCTCCAGAAAAAATAGAACCAACAGAATATATATGAGATTTATTATAAGGAATTGCCTCATGCAGTTGTGGAGGCTGACAGGTCCCAAGATCTGTAGTCAGCAAGCTAGAGACCCAGGAGAGCTGACTGTAGTTTTAGTCCAAGACCAAATGCCTGAGAACCAGGATGGTGTGTAGTTCCGGTCTGACGGCTGGCAGACTCGAGATCCAGGAAGAGTCAGTGTCTCAGTTTGTGTCTGGAAACAGGAAAAAAACCAACGTGGTGGCTTGAAGGCAGTCAGTAAGGAGGAATTCCCTCTCACTCACAACAGGGTCAGCTTTTTGGTTCTTCTCAGGCCTTCAACTGATTGGATGAAGGAGGGCAATCTGCCTTACTCAGTCTATCACTTCAAATGTTAATCTCATCCAGAAACCTTCACACAGACACACCCGGAATAACGTTTGACCATATATCTGGGCACCCCATGACCCATGTATCAAGCTGACACATAAAATTAACCATCAGAATTGTCCTGTGCTGCTTATTGTCCAATGTCTAAAAACTTTTGCTTCAAATGTTTCTTCTTGGGGCTTCCCTGGTGGCGCAGTGGTTGAGAGTCCGCCTGCCGATGCAGGGGACACGGGTTCGTGCCCCGGTCTGGGAAGATCCCACATGCCACGGAGCGGCTGGGCCCGTGAGCCATGGCCGCTGAGCCTGCGTGTCCGGAGCCTGTGCTCCGCAGCGGGAGAGGCCACAACAGTGAAAGGCCCGCGTACCGCAAAAAAAAAAAAAAAGTTTCTTCCTTTTTCTTGCTGTTGTTGTTTAAGATGAGAAAGTAAATTTGGTTTATCTTAGTCTATCATGGCTGAAAGCAGAAGTCTGGCAGATGCATTGTTAATCTGGGGGTACTGACGAATCATCGGGTTGGCCAAAAAGTAAGATATTACAGAAAACCCTGAATGAACTTTTTGGCCACCCCGATACCTACCTCCGAATTTGCTATTTTGCTCTCTGACCAGCAGTGAATGAGAGCTCCTCTTTTCCTGCCTCACCGGAAGAATGTGTTGTCCTACTTTTGGATTTTTGTCAATCTCACAGGGAAAAATAGCATCTCTGTATATTTTTAATTTGCTTTTCTCTTGTAATGAGTGACACTGATAATCTTGATGTTTTGCATTTGTGTTTCTTTTTCTACAAACTGTTAGCTCATGTCATTTGTTCATTTTTCTATTTTGGGTTGTTAGCCTCTTTTTCTTTTCTAGGAGCTCCTTCTGTAGAGAAATGAGCACTTTGTCTATATATGAGTTCCAATTATTTTTTCTCTTTGACTTGATGCTACTTTTACATGGAGAAGGCTTTGTTTTTTTTTTTTTAATGTAGCTGAATTTATCAATCTTTTTTTAATGGATTCTAAATTTTTAGTCATAGTTAAAAAGGCATTTTTTATACCAAGATTATAAAAGAATTCTCCCATGTTTCCTTCTAGTACTTTTATGGTTTCATTTTGCACATTTAAATCATTAATTTTGCTGTATAGTGTAAAGTATGGATCCAATTTTATCCTTTAGCGTATGATACTTGGTTGTCCCAACACCCTGTATAAAAAGTTCATCTTTATCATATACTAAATTCTATATGTATTTTATTCTTCTATAATTTCTATTCTGTTCCAAAGGCCTGTCATTTTATGTGGCAGTGTCACACTTTTTAAATATTGAGGCTTTTTAGTATGTTCTAATATCTACTAGAGCTGATTTGTAGTACCCCCGCCCTCTAAAAACAGCTTGTTTAGGTACAGAAAAGAACTGTTAGTAATTTTGTTGAGGTCGTGTCAAATTCATAACTTAGTTTAGGAAGAATTGGGATATTTATGATGAAGAGACTTTTTTTTTCTTTGCCACATCGCACGCCTTGCGGGATCTCAGTTCCCCGACCAGGGATCGAACCCACGTCCCCTACATTGGAAGGCGGATTCTTAAGACTTCTTGATCAAGAACACTTCGGGTCCATCATTTGTAAAATGTCCAAGGGGCTTCTGATGGTTTCTGACCACTGCCCTCCAGGCACTGCAGTGAGCTCCTATGACTGCATAGTCATAGGACTATGTTTTACTCAGAGGTTATGTAACCCAGAAAGCCAGAGCTGGAGAATGCCAGGCGTTCGCAGGATGTTCTAGTGGGAGTTCTGCTTACCTCGATGTTAATAATGGGGAACATACAAGACCTCTCAACTGGTAGATTATTCTAAATGACACTTTCACATGGGTCAGCAAAGCCATTTCAGTACTTTTGAATAAGACTGACTCTATGGAAATTTATGAAGTGATCAACTTTTGGCAACCACGCCTTTCCCATTTTTCATCATTTTCCCCAACGCAGAGTTTCCTCCCTTCCTCAAGGCACTACTCCAGCTATCAATAATAACTCCATGTTCCCCTTATTTTCCTCTTATCAAAACCTATCCTCGGGAAAGGATATGCTATCGGTCATTTACACCTTACTATGAAATTCTTTCTAACAGTGGAAGGAAAGATTGTATTTCTTTAGAAGAGTGCTGAGCAACTGAGAGCAATTGGAGGAGGCGGACGAAGAGCCTTCCAGGTGTCACTGAAATATTACCAGGTAGACCTGCACCTTCTAAGGCCCCACCTGCCTTAGAGGTGGCTTAAGAGGACCCTGCAGCCCCCAGGGGATGCTCTTGTCATCTTCCTTCCCACACTCTGAAAGGAATCCGAGACAGCACAAGTGATTTCACTGTGACCGCGAATTCCAGGGAGGCTGCCCAGAGGAATACATTTCCCTTATCTGGCAGGCCTGGCAGTGGCATCCGGGACCAGAGCTCTCCCCGTTAGACAGAAATGGTGTGATTGGAAGCAAAAATATGACGTGCATTACATGCAACTTCTCTTATAACACATGCAAAGTAATCAATCTCAACCTCTGGCAGCCACACCAGGGAGCCTTTCCCTTTTTTCTTTATTGACTTGCCCTTGGCCAGCCCTTCACGTATTTGTTTTTGTTGTTCCAAGGTTTTTGCTTAAAATTCAGCTAGTCCTGTTTCCTTCCTGGGATAGAGATGGCTCATCTGTCAGCTTCCTTCAGTGTTAGCGACTAACACCCATGCCCCATTGTAAAGTAAAGCCCGCTTTATTGTGGTTTAGTGACCAGAAGTCTTTTCGGCTTAGCTGTTCAATGTTCTCATGAGCACAGAGCCTGCTCTTTGGACTCGGGCTCTTTCTGGCTCCTGTTGGAGGGTCTGAGTCCACAGCTCCTCGGAGGCGCCGCCTCGCAGAGGCCCTGACATTGCTCAGGACCTGGCAAGAAAGGCTTGCTGCGCCTCGGGCTCCATCCTCCACCGCTACTGCTTTGGAATGGAAACTTTGTGCTCGCCTCAAACACTGCATTTGAACAGTTGAAAAACTCAGAGCTTCCCCCTCAGGTGTAAGGGGAGCTTCTGCAACAAATGTGAAAGGAATGTGAGCTGACTGAAGTTCCTGAATGTGAGGTGTGGGAGGTGGGAACTGCACTTCATTTTTAAACACCTTGGCAGAGCTGCTGTGCTTCAAGAACTAACTGCAGTGCACGGTGTTAAAGGCCTCAGTTCCCTCCGACGGGCCTTCTCTTCTCTCAGCTTCAAAACTTAAACAGAATTGTAAGCGAGACTCAGGAAGGGAGCGGAGGGGACGCTCTTCCGACCAAAGGAGACGTTCTTGCCCCAGCCATGTTCCAGCTGCCCCTTGTCCCGCCCCCTAGTCTCTCCTCGGCAGCCTATCTAGTTTCATCTCTGGACTTTTTATTAGGTTTCGATAAGGCTGTACATCACAAGTCAGGTATGCAAGAGTTATAAGAGTTTATTTTTCTTTAACTCTGGTTAATTTTATATTAAGTCCGGGCGCTGCTGAAGTGGAGGAAAGTTACCCTCCGTCATCTAAGGTTCTACCCTGCCTTTCTCTCTGGGGCTGCATCTGAAGGCACAGAGGGGCCGTGTGGAAGGAGGATGACAGGGGATACTTTTAGTCCTTGGAGCCTCTCCCACTCCGGTTTCTGCTTCTGTCAGCCTTCTTGCTTCTGTTCACCTGGACCCCTGAGGTCAATCTCTCTCTCTCTCTCTCTCTCTCTCTCTCTCTGCTTCTCGGTGCCATGCTTGATGTCAGAGTCATCATTTTGCTCTTTTCGTGCCATGTGCCAGGCTGAGACATGAAAATCTTTGCAAGACTATTGTAGATCCTACCCTGGCTACCTAGATTCCCTGCACAGCCCTTGGGAAAGGGCACAGCTGCTCTCTGGTCTCAGCTTTTGGAAAGCGCCTAGGGTTTTCCTGCTTCCACAGGGTTCAGCCCAGGAGATAGGGACAAAAGATCCTTCTAACCAGGAGCCACCACCATCTGTTTTCTTATGGATTCTTTCCTATCTCTTTTCCATCTTCTCCAGCCCAGGGAATTTTTTCTAGTCTGAGGAGTTAAAGGTGGGGAGAAATACGTTTCTACATTTTCCCACTCAGATCCTCAGCTCTCAAACTTCTTGTCACTTTCTCTCCTCAGGACACTCCGGGGCCCTGGCTATTGGATGACAAAAGCCATGAATGCAATTTTGGTTTCCACCCTGCTGTAGCCTCCTAACCTTGAACGATGACCCTAAAGTGGCCCAGCTGCTTGAAAGGGTTGATTAAAATTGATTGATTAAAATTTCAAAAATATTATTCGGCCACAAGGGTAAAAGAGCGTAATAAACACAAACCTCTCCTGAGGGGGTCCCTCTGATGCAGCTCCTAATGGCTGCTTGCTAAGGGTGAAGCATAGTGTATCAGGATGAAGACCTTGGGCAAAGTCTACGAATTTTGCCACTAGGTTTTCAAATATGGCAGCTGTTCAGCACACTAAAGTTTGTTTCTACTTTCTGAAGTTGTTGTGTTCTAAGGTCCCGGCTTAAGCAAAGGACTGCAGACACTTTCTAAAGCCATATTACCAGGAACTCTTTCTGACACAGATCCGTCTTGTTCCCAGCCTGCCTTTGTTCTTCCTGGTATATCCTGAGGGCAAAATTCATATGCAAATGGAGTGTGTGGGCCTCAATAATATGCTGCTCTCTTTCTTTTCGAAACATCTCTTCTAGTATTTCACTTTAAATTTCTCCCATTTAGAAGCCAATATTTTCTTTAGTATGTGACTGAATTTCTTACAGACACCCTTTTTCATATGCTTAATTTTTCAGTGTATTGTCAGATAAGCTTCAAGTAAATAGAACTCATTTAGACTTTCCTTTTTATTTCCAAATCCCTTTTACATATTTTGGGGTCAGGAATCCTATTTTTTAAGAGGAACATTTCTTTTTATTGATTGTACCAATTAGAAATTAAAATAGCTATTAAAATTTTTTAATGGCCTATGTTAAATCATATAAAAAAGGAACTTATTTTGAAATTCCTAAAGGTAATGCAGGAAAAAAGTCACCGTTCAGCTCAATATTCAATGGTATGAATATAAAGGGGTAAATCCACACATATGCGTGAACACCTATAAAGGTACAGATATACTCAAGAGTGTGATAATATAGAGATGAGAAGTGGGTGAATCACGGAGCAAAAGAAGAATGGTGCCTAGTAGGGAAGAAAAGAGAGTAAATCAGCATATAGTGGGTAACTGCTTTGTGCTTGGTACTTCTCAAGCCTGTGACGCAGACATCATCACCTCCATTTTGCATAGAAGGAAACCAAGGCTCAGAAGGGTTAGGAAGCTTGCCCGAAGTGACATGTCTACTTAGCAACAGAGCTTGGCTTTGAATCTAGGGCTGTGAGACTCCACAACATCCTCTTTCCACAGAATGCCAATATTCGTGCTTGGATACTTACCTTTTGTTTTTTATACTTATAAAAATCCATACCAAAAGATCAGCTAGAAGGAGTACAATGGAAGGAGATAGCCAACTATATGTTCTTAAGCATACTCTATCCATTTCACACATTTAAACGAGGCTGGCTACAGCAAATCTTGTTGAAGGTATTGATTTGAACAGTGCAATCTTTCAAGATATGATGCAGGTCTTTAGCAAGAGCTACACTATTTTTGCAATCCATTGAGTGGTGACAGGAGTTCACTTCACACCATCACAAATTTCCCACGAGAGCTCACAAAAGCTTGCAGCTCAGTAACGTGGGAAAGTGCAATATTCAGCTCACAAAGTAAAAGTAATATGTCACCATTGCATGGTACAGTAATGAACTACGTGTGTATTCTAAGTGAAATGGAGTTAGGCGGAGGAGGTAAGAGCAAGTCTGCACACAGAAGGTGTATTGTAGACTCGAAAATAACAGGAGATACTGCATTTCTTACAACAGATTTGCTTCTGACACTCAGCGTAGCAATTTGTGGTCTAAACCCCTTTGTTTCCTTAGCACAGGACTGAAATTCAGACATTTTAATTTTAGAATAAGTTTTTCCAAGTGTCACTCATTTGCTGACACTATGGGCCCCCATAATTAGAAAGGCTACTTATGTCTGATTTTCTTAAAGATCTATCTTTTGCATAAAATGCTTGATAAAATATGCAATCTTGGTCCAACTAATGCCTTGATAACTGACTTGACATTTTTTTAAACTCCTTCATTTAAGAAATAAATGAAAATTTGACCCATGTCCAAAACCAATCAGTCTTTACAAACCTTCCCTTTTGGGCTTCCCTGGTGGAGCAGTGGCTGAGAGTCCGCCTGCCGATGCAGGGGACACGGGTTCGTGCCCCGGTCCGGGAAGATCCCACATGCAGCCGAACGGCTGGGCCCGTGAGCCATGGCCGCTGGACCTGCGGGTCCGGAGCCTGTGCTCCGCAGCGGGAGAGGCCACAGCAGCGAGAGGCCCGCGTACCGCAAAAACAAACAAACAAAACATTCCCTTTTATCTTAGCAGCAGCTCCTTTCTCTCTTTTCTAATTAATCAGTATGTCCATTTCCAAACCTAAAAACTGAAGGGGAAAATTTTTTTAAAGATTGTCATTATCTAGAAATGGAACCAAGAAATAACTCTTGCAATAGTAAGCCAAGTAAAATGTGGTTCACCAACTACTCATCCACTGCCAGAAAAATGGCTTCAGGATAAGTTCATTCTTCCCCAAGGTATATTTACTCCTTGAAGTCATGAGGAAGAAATCAAATATACCAGGAGCACTGGAAAGTTCTAGGTGAACATTTTATTTCTTTTTTTTTTAACATCTTCATTGGAGTATAATCGCTTTACAATGGTGTGTTAGTTTCTGCTTTATAACAAAGTGAAACATTGTATTTCTGTTTCTAAATGCAATTCAATGTTTTGGTGCAATAGCCTGTATTACGCCAGAGATCTCCCGAGACAGCCTCAGGTAGAAGGAGGAACATGGGCTCTTGCATCGGAAGACCCTCAGTCCTGGAACCACCACTTCCTAACCAGGTGATCCTTAACGAGTTCCTTGGCCTCACCAAGCCTGGTTTCCTAATTTGTAATAACTGAGACCAATAAGCCTCTGATCTCATGGGGTCAAACCAGGTAATATTTGAAAGTGGTTTCTAGACTCTGAAAGTTAGTACAGATTTTATTTTTTTTGTTGTTGTACGGGGTCCTCTCACTGTTGTGGCTTCTCCCGTTGCAGAGCACAGGCTCCAGACGCGCAGCCCCAGCAGCCATGGCTCATGGGCCCAGCCGCTCCGCGGCACATGGGATCTTCCCGGACCGGGGCATGAACCCGTGTCCCCTGCATCGGCAGGCGGACTCTCAGCCACTGCTCCACCAGGGAAGCCCGGTACAGACTTTTTTAAAAGTAGGAAAATTATATCTGAAATGGTCCACATTTACAGCAGTGCAGTTTCCTTTCATTGCACTTTTCTTTGGCATCAAAGGGAATTTCAGCCACATTAGGAGTTAAATAAGCATCCGTAGGCCCAGCCATGTGATCACCACCACTGCTGTGAATATTCTTTTTTCACAGAAAAAAAATGTGAATTGATTTCCAATCAAATAATGAGTCCCCCCCCTTTTTTTTTTAAACAAAGCCTACTTGTTAGTTTGGGATTCACCAATTTTATTCTGCTCCGTGCTGCCTGGAATACAGGGCCCTTCAATGAAGGAACTTTAAGGGACTCACTATTCCATAAATTTTTGGAGAACAGGGGCCATTTTTGCATCTCTAGTGCATAGCACAGTGCTTGGCACAGAGAAAATTCAGTAAGTGTTGGTTGAACTCAACTGTTGAACTGAATGAAATTGAGATGACAGATGCATATGACAGCATAGTAAAGCCAGGGGCTAGGCCAGAAGCTGACAGGCGTTGAATAGAAACCCCTGATCAGGAGGCAGTGGTGATCACCCATCAGAAGGCAGCAAGGCCAGTGGTGGAGGTGTGTTTGTTACTCGTGTGTGAAGGTGAAGTGCAATTCTGCTCCCTCTGCGTAGTTGGGTACACTATCTTATTTGTGTAAGTGTGTATATAGATAGATGATTCCAAATGAAAAGCGTACAGGTCAGAATTGCTATGGCTAGCTACGCATGCAAGTCCATTGAAGTGACATTTGAGTAAAATCTGTTCTTTAAGAACAGTCAAGAAACTCTTCCTTTCTCTAGTTGTAAAAGGTTAACTATCTTGTCATTTCATTCTGACTTTCCAATTTGGCTCTCCAACCAACACGTAATTTTACTTATTTTATCATCTTACCATGGCTTATAAATATATATAAAAAAGGAACAAGTTATAGATGAAGAAAAAAATCTGTCTGTTTATAAATATATTAATGTGTTTCATTTCACTCAGATGCCTCCCTGGTCTGAATTAGGTTGTTATGGGGCCAAACACTGAGCTTAGCATTGGTTTCATGGGGAAAAGCCAAGTAGTCAATTTTAATTACTTGTTGCCATATCCTTAAACAATGCACCGAGCATGGAAATGTTTAAAATATCTTTCCTTCTGTCTGATTTCACTTTAGTCAGTCCAAATTTGGCATCACTGCTTTCTGAAATATTTTTGATTGTAGAGCAGTTGGTGGTTTTAATAATTTAGTACAGAAGAGAGAATGAAGAGAAAGAAATTGGAATTTAAAGCACAATGGCAAAAAAGTTAATATAAAATGATGTTTGGTTTAAAAAAGAAAAAAGGTTCCCTTTGAGACGCTGTTGTGTAATTGAATGGATTAAGGGATCTGACAGGAACTTCAGGGGTGTCTCAGTGGAGGTCTCTGGGGTCAGCCCTCAGCTCTTGTGCCTCACGTTAAACAAGTTTGTCAATTTTCCATCAGATTGATTTTTCTCACAGGTCTAAAGGCCTTGTCTTATTTCGCCTTACTTCCACAGGGGTTCTTAGCATTGCAAACTTCCATTTACTTTTGTTTCAAATTGTGAAGAGTGATTTTTGTCTCTGAGAGATAATCAAAGGAGAAACCTCTGGATTTGGAATGCCTTGTTTAATATGGAGACCATGTTGGTTGGCTACCATTTTCCTTCATTATTTTTTTCTATTGGAATGAATCAATCTTTAAGGATAACCATGCTCATCTAGTTTATCTGGAATCATCTTTTGCATTTGATGTTTTCAAATTCCTACTTACAACAATGGTTTTGAGGGAGATCAGATAGGTTGGCCCTTTCAAGACAAGTAACAATGAGCAGATTCCAAATAGACCCCCTGAGAAATACAGAGACTTACTAATATCTTGGAGCTGATCTACCTGACCTAATGACATCTGTGACAATTCAAGCACAGAGTAAAGAAGCTAGTTCCTGGCTCTTAACGTTGAGTTCCTTTGTGTTAAATATGGAATCCCTCAGGGTTTCCTTTTTTCTTCTTTTTTTTTTTTTTAAGTCATGTTCTGTTAGTTCCAAAAAAGAAAAATCACTTTTACTCCAATTTACAAAAAAAAAGTTCCTTAAAATGACTTTTAGTCTTATGACTTCCTTTGAATTTTTTGGAAAGCGTGTAAGAAAAACACCACATTTACATAAGCAGAATCAATTATGTCTTCCATTGCTGTCCTTACACGTGCTTGACTATTTCTTATTTAAATAGGAAACCACAAAAATATACACATCGTACATTTCTGTTCTCTTAAACTTTCAAACATTGTCTTCCCATATATGATCATTTGCTCCTCCCGACTGTGGCTTAGTGCTGTGACTTAGGGAGAATGGGTACCACCATGCCCCATTTACAGATGGCATGAGCGTGTCCTTAGTTCAAATAAGTTTCAAAGAATCGTGAAACATTAATTGAAATTTTACTATGTGTTGGTTTCTGTGGCTAGCGATGCAAATAATAATAACATGAACACTTATTACCATGAGGCACTGTGCTCGGCACATTTCCGTATCTCATTTACTATAAAACAGCCCAGTAGGTAGGTTCTATTATTATCCTCATTTTACAGATTAGGATATTGAGATTTAGGTTAAAAAATTTGTCCAAGGCTTGCCCCTAAGTAAAGAGGTCGGGTCAGGATTTTGAACCCAGTCAGTTTGGCTCCCAGTCCTTTGCTTTTAATGATCATGCTCTAGGAAGCATGTTTCCTAGGTATGAGAAACCCACGCTGTATTCAGAGAAAGAATGGTGTAGCGGGAGCAGAGTGCTATGGGACACAGAGGAGGGGGTGTCTTGCCTTGCCTGGCATAGAACAATTTACAGAAAGGAAGATTGGGACCTGAGGCCTGGAGGATGGGTAGTAGTTCTCCAGGAGGGTAAGGTGTGAGATGGAGAGGGCATACCAGGCAGAGGGAACAGCCAGGACAGAATAGAGGAACATAAAAATATGTAATGCACTTGGGAATTGCAAGTAATTTGGTGTAGTTGGAGCAGAGACATTTAGAAGTTGGATCACTGATAGAAAACAGGTTGAAAAGCTGCAGGTAACTGCCAGATTACAAAGGACCTAGGATGTTCTGTGCCAGACTTTTAGAATTCTTCTTTTGGAGCAACAACAGTCCATAAAACGTCTTTAGTGAGGTGAGTATAATTGGATTTGTGGTGGAAAAAAATAGAGTGTGAAGCAAGGATGCCATTTATCAGATCATTATAATACCCTAGAAAACACAGAACTGACTGTATTAGTTATCTATGCTGTGTAACAAATTAGCCCAAAACTTTGCAGCTGAAAACAATAAGCATTTATTATCTTACAGATCTTATAGGCCAGGAATCCAGTCAAGGCTTAGCTGAGCATCTCTGACTCAGGTTCTCTCACAAGGCTGCAATCAAGGTGTAACCAGGGCTGCAGGCATCTCAAATCTTGACTAAGGGAGGATCCATGCCTAAGCTCACTCACGTGGCTCTTGGAAGGTCTCAACAGTCCCACTGCCGAGCTCACTTGTGTGGCTGTGGCAGGCCACACGTCCTCATTGGTCGTTGGCCAAGGTACCAGGTCCTTGCCACACTGGCCTCTCCACAGGGCTGCTCACACAGGGCAGCTCACTTTGCCCAGAGCAAGGACTCAGAGAGAGAGAGAGAGAGAGAGAACAAGGGAGAGACAGAGAGGGTGAGGGAGCAAGAGAGGGCAAACAAATCAAATGCCAGAGTCTTTGGGGAACCTAACCTCACAAGTAGTATCCCAGAACTTTGGTTATATTCTATTTGTTAGAAGCGCATCACCAACTTCAGCCTGCTCAGGGGAGGGGATCACACAAGGGCATGAATGCCAAGGGGCAGGATCAGTGGGAGCCATTTTAGGGGCTGCCTACCCCACCACCTTTTAGAATGTTGGTGTTGGGCTGCTTATGGGGTCTTAAGATGCTGATGTCAGTTGGTTAGTTGAAAGTATAAATCTGAAGTTGAAAAGGAAAGTTGGATCAAACTATAATAGTGTGTGAAGCGATTTTTTACATAGCTCTGTGGCAGCTGTGTTTGAATATGGGGCACACCATGTTCTCATTTACTTAGTAAACATTCAGGCACCCTCTGTGTGTAAGACACCGTGCTAGGCCTTCAGGTAATACTTTGGTATGCTGCTCTTCCATTTCTTAACGGAGCTCACCTTCTTGTGGCCTTGTAGTACTTAAAGCCTTTATAATGGTATGAAGGTATAACGTTACAAGACCTCATAGCCTCCTGTAGTGTTGTCTAAAGGCGGCCAGGGAGTGATGACCTTGGCAACTGAAGGAGCTCACAAAACCAGCCCACATGAAGGGCCAGGCTAAGGAAAGGCAATACTCAGAAACAACTGAACTAAACCATGTACAAGCTGATCTAAACAAGCAGCCCGGAATGCAAAACTAACTAGGACAAGGAGCCTAAACCCACTGCTGCCTTCATTCCAGTGATCTCAGAATAAATTGTTTTGTAAGAACCATAATTTGACTGCGGCAGAGTTCATGGTCTGAAAATCCAAGTACATTACTGAATAGGGGTATTTTCTGCTTTGCTTGTCTCTACTCAAGATGGATTACATACTTTTGCAAAAATGAAGTGATAATTTAAGGCCATTTTCTAGATAATTCAAGCAGGTTAAATCTAATTATCATAGACACCATTACAACGATAACAGCCTATACAACAGAGATCTAATGCCCAAATGATGAGTCACTTCTTGTAAACAGTATTCAACATTCAAAGTAATTAGGACAGTGTCTTAAAGTTTGTTGAAACTGGATTTTACTTATATCCAGATAATAAAGATGAGTCAGTGGCTTTCCTGAAACTTCCAGTTAATTGCTTCACTTACCCTCTTGGGGTATACATGAATAGCTGAATCCCTGTGCAACTTAAGGAAGAGTCCTTGGTGTCTCAGAGAAGCTGGAAGTACCTCACACTTTGGTATAGAATCCAGTTCATTACTCAAGAAGCAAAGAAAGTATAGCAACCCCCAGGTAATTAAATGCCCATCCTGTCAACACTCAATGTGATATATTAACACGTGAGAAACTACAGTGAATTACAACTTTATGGAGAGATGTGTGGCTAAAGCTATACACAGCCGAGCTTTGGGGAAAAATATTGCTAGAGCCAGGGAAATAATATCACTGTTCTACCCAAATATGACTCAGGTTCTCTCATGAGGCTAATTTAAACTGTATCCTGTTAAGTTATTCTTTGCTTCTGCACTCAAGACTGCTGAGTTTGTGGCATGTAATGGAGCTGTGGCTCCAGTGGGGCAGAGGAAGCCCTGTCTGTGGAGCGCTCTCCTCCATCACCCCTGTTCTTTGGCTTCATGGAACCATCCAGATGTCTGTCCTTCCTTCTTTCTCCTAGTCTGCTCTCTTCTTTCTTCATGTACCTCTTTATCCAGCTTGACTTGTAACATGCCAATGGTCGATGTTACTGTTATGACCAATGCTCTGAATCACTTGTATTTCACACAAATCCATCAGGTAGTTGAAGCTGGTGTCCCACGTGTCTCTACGTATTTACTAGTGTATTTGGAATATGTGAACTGAGAACCCAATCTGACTTGATATATGAATGTCATAATCATACCTTATATTTTTAAAGCATGTTTCACTTTTTCAAGCTTCCAAATATTTATATATTAAAATTTTTTTTCATTGATACACAAAGCAAGTATTATTAAGTTTATATTTTAAATGAAGAGATGAACCCAGAAAGTTGAGTCACTTATCTAAATTCATACAGATTTGGTGACAGGACTGGGAAGATATATTCTTCACATCCTGCTGAGCTGCTCCATCACCTGTTTTCTTCCTTGCTCCTGATCCAGTCCTCACCATAAGTCTGTCAACGCTTCTACCTTGCTGTCTAGAATTGCCGTATTCCAGAAAAACAGGTCTGTAGTCTTTTATCAGAGTGCTCTCTTTAACTCATTCCCTTAACTGAAGCTTGTATCTTTCCCCCAAATTTTGCATCCCCTGAAGCTCTTTCACAGTGAGACTCTTAATCCTTTCCCATCCAGTAAACCTCGAGGCTGCCAAGAGCGTTCAGAGTCTGTCCTCTCTGCTTCTTGCTGTTATTCCTTGACTGTAACTCCCTGACCTTCTTTCCCTGCAATCAAGTTCCATTGTGAACTATACCATTCAGCTATATCACCCTGTCTCCTTTGCAGCTGCTTTCATCTACTAACCTATGGGTTTCTCCACTTTACCTTTCTTCAATTCGTTTTTATCTAGCTTAGACTCCTTGACACATCTTTTCAAAAATACATTTTTTCAAGTATGCTCAACTCTCTAATACCTCTGTGTTTTCCTTCATGATGCCTTTCCTGACCATCTGAGCCCATAGACACTCTTTGTTCCTGAACTTCCATATCAGTTACCATTACTACTGTTACGACTATCACCACTACAATTTCCAGGACCACTACTACTATTACAAAACTACTACTTGTATTACCATCACCATTTATTGGGTGGATACTCTGTGCCAGCCCTGGGCTAAGTGCCTAACATGCATTCTCTTTTCTAATCTTCACAACAACCTTGCAAAGTAGGTAATTTTATTATCCCTATATTACACATGGGATCTAGAATTTAGCGATACTTACTGTCCATAGCACTTGGTATGTACCTATGCGGATTTTTAATACAATGGCTCACTCAGTAGCTCAATTAGTTGTCATCAATGAAGGTGACTTCAATATGATTTAACACATTTGTAGGAGGATCAATTATACACCAGGTTTATTCCAAACACTGGAGCTATGATGATAAACAAAACAAATAATTGCCCCTTGAAAGTTTATAGTGACATGGTGAAGACATGGTGATAACATGTGTATCATTATTAATGATAATTAGACATGCAGTTGCAATCAGGCAGGCTCATATTCTGGTGGCCAGACAGGAGTACAAATACAGGCCCACATACCATATGTCTAAATATTTGAAGCTAATAAACTGTTAAACAAAATATGCTCTATTTTCCTTCCTTGAAGAACATATTTCATAGAGACAAATTTGAAAAATATGAGAAAAATTATAGCCTTTATATGACTTAAAGTTGGCAAAATGTCAAAAGTGACTGAATTAATTGTTATTGCACTTGTCTGAGTGTTACGTTGATGAGCTAGAGATATTTGAATGAATAATAAAGATGTACATAATTCATAAAAAATCATGTATTCATTCCATAAAATTTATTTTTTGACTTCATTTCAACACAATCACTAATTAAGACATTACGGTCAAGATTTTTCATATAATTTGTGTTCTATTGAAAGTAGTCTAAAGAATTAAAATATTAAGATACAATTTTATTAAGATACATACAATTTGAATTTATTTTTATAAAAACGTAAATGAAAGTAAAGCTTAAAAATGAAAGAAGTTAAAATTGACTTATATTTTCAAAAAAATGTTTTCTTCAGCAGAAAGGAGAATGGTAGTTGCCAGGGGCTGGGGAGGGGGAAAAGAGGGAGTATTGTTGTTCAACGGGTATAGAGATTCAGTTTTGCAGCATGAAAAATTTCTAGAGATTTGTCATACAACAAGACACATATAGCTAGCACTACTATACTGTACACTTTAAAGTGGTTAAGATGGTAAATTTTATGTTATGTATTTTATACAAAAAAAAATTTTCTTTTAAAATATCCGGTCTATTAAAATTTTTTAAATTTTAAATATACATTATTTAAAGGCTAGATTTCCATTTAACGTTTAAAATATAAATCTTGTCATATATTTTTGTTAAAAAAACTATTTGCAGCCCCATTATTAAATGTCCATCTAGCCGTCAATGTAAAGAATCAGTATCATACTTTACTCATGTTACATAGAGACCCGTGTATATATTCAAATACCAGAGTGATACACATTAGCAGCCATGTGTAACTGTTCTGAATGGCACATTAGTGTGTGAGTACCTTCGGAATCCCCAGTTGGAGAAAGAAGAGAAGCAAGTAAATGGATACTTGGCACTGCCAGGAAATGGTGTCTTGTTATGTTAAAATCCATTCATTCAAGCTTTGTGAAAGTAAGAATCTGACAAGTTAATTAATTTGTCATTTCTCTCACCTAAGTGCTTCTGCTGAGGAAATCCTCCCCCTCCCGTGTTCTGAAGCAGAGTCCATCCCCTCCGGCTTGCACCTTAGCTGCAGACCTGCATGGCATTTGGATGTGGTTGCCATTTGTGTTGAGGATCTAGGACAAGAGAAGCGAATGTGAGTTTCCCCAGGGCTTAAAGGTGGTATTCAGGAGAACCGGTGTTTTGGATTACAGCTACCCAGGGGTTAGCACTGAATTTAGGATCCTGAATGACGGTAGGGCCTACAGAATTGCTAAGTAAATAAAATGTAGCATCCCCTGGCTTTCCCCACCTCTAGTGCTCCTTCCCGCAGCCCTGGGGCTTCCACCATCACTGTGGACCCTCTCTTGTTGGGGCTCCACGTTCTCCCCTTTACTTTCCCCTCAACAGAACTTCTTGTACTTCACTTGTGACTTGTTCTCTACCAAATGCTGTAAGAACCCACTTTTCCTGAGAGAAGGTGACTTAGGCAGGTTTCTTCCCAGAGTACACTCTTGAGTTTGATTGGTGCTTTCTGGATCCAGTGCCTTTTTCCCCTGAAGATCAACTTCAATATTCAGAATTTGGGTCACTGGATCCTGCAGTTGGGGGACATATTTTGGGAAAGATAGGTGGGATTTAAACATCTTCAAAACATTCCTTATTAAAATGTCACAATTGTGAATTCTTCCCCAATTCAAATATTTTTAATGATGTTAATTTATTCCATCCCCATTAGCCATTTTTCCATTATTGTTGGTCTTACTTTAGTCTAATTTTCAAGGGGCAAATTGATATTGCTTTTAACACCCCACAAGGAAGCTCCCCGTATTTGGGGTTCCTTCCTGATTAACATTTGATCCTTTAGAGACATAAAGGAAGTCAGGAAAGTGGCTGGGTCTTTAGTTCGCTCCCACATTCTGATTCATGAATTTGATAAATTGTATTTGGACAAGCCCAGATCATCATATATCACATGTTCTTTAAAGTCAGGCTTTGTAAGACACCCTACCTTATATGCTAGTGACCTTGCATGACAACAATAGCAACATTAGTGACTGTTGAAAATGCCATTTAAGGACGTCAAAAAAACTAAAAATCTTTATGGAAGGTAATAAAAGTTAATTTCGGTAGACACTTTTCGAAATTAAATAGTTGAGACACCTTACATTTTTCTCATAATTCTAAAAATAATTAGATCACAATGTGGATTAATTTCTTGTCACATTTAATTTCTTAGACAAAAGCTGTTGTTGAAAAAATCCCCAAATGAAACCATTCAGACAATACTACCCCCCCTTTTTCCCCTTGCATTTTTCTCTATGAAGATAAAGATTAGGCTTCCTAGAATTAGCACTACAGACCAAGATGGGATTTATTAATCTGGTGGCTAGTTTTCTTAAAAGAAAAGATCATTAAACAACCAAGCTGCTGATTGAGAAAGAAATCCTCACATGGACTCCTTACAATATTTCAGGTAATAGATTTGACTGCTCAAAAACCTTATTTTCAAGAGCCCAAAATGGAAAAAAATTATACATATAGTACATTGGCAGCCATAATGGGCTCTTAACCTATAGTACCCTAGTTGTCATTTAGAAAAATCAGTGTTCTGATCCCGGCTCCACCATTCACTCCCTGGTGACACTAAGTGTCTTCATCACGCTGAGCCTTGGTTTCTTCATCTATAAATGTGAGATACTAATACCTGCTCGTTGGCTACTGTGAGGATGAAATGAGACGATAAATGTAGAGCACTTAGCACAGGTCAGCGTTCAGTTTATTTAAGAAAACTACCCTGAGAAAGCCAGCTTGACTTTCAGGACAGGACAAAATATTGTCCACTTGGCATCAAATTAAGACTTAATGAAATGGCTTTGAAATAGAGAAGGACTAACATTTACAGGGGACCATCTAAATCCCAGGCTCAGGGAGGTTACGGGACACTTCAGATTCACGCATGTAGTGATAGTCTTAGTTAGGGTCATCTCCTGTATTTCCCAGGAACTATGTGACCCTTGAACTCAGAGCCACCTGGCCTCTTACCTGCTATGGAGATGCTCCCAAGAACAGGGCGTAGGTCAGAGGTGAGAGCCAGGGAGCCTGCATGGGGAGCTGGGGGGACCTGCTGCCAAGGGGCACCTGAGCTTGAACTCAGCAGTGCACGGCTGGGGAGGGCTGTCCGAGTGGGTGGGCAGCGTTTCTTGAAGATGACCAGCCTCATTCACTGACTAAAATACTCTCAACAGCTGAGATGGAGGTGAGCTAGTGGTAAAGCCAGAGACTGGGGTCCCTTGAGCCTAAAAGGAAGAAAGGATTTCCATACACCCCCCACTCCTTATCCACCACTTTCCCTGCCTCCCCTTCTCTGGGTCACTGTGCTTTCCTTTTCTGCCACCAGGCCCTCTCCATGGCCGCTCCCAGCCCATGCAAGCTGGTAAAGCATGACGTCTAGAGTCAGACACCAGAGTTCAGATCCCAGCTCTGCCACTCTTTAGCATTTGGCAGATTACTTAATCCTTTGATTCTCCATTTACTTGTCTGTAAGATGGGACCAGTTAACACTATTTATTTCACAAGTGGTTGTGAAAGATTAAACACAAACTTCTCAATAAACGCTAGCTCTTATAAAACTTCAAGAAATAGTTATTTTCTGAGTGTATAGTGTGTGCCAGTCAGGTGTAGAAATAGGAGATTCAGCGGGGAGGAAAGCTATTCTGCCGTCCTCCAGGAGAAAGGAACAGATATCAATAAAAAAATCATAGTCACAACAACAATGAAAAGAACAGGTACATGGTGCTATGAGAGTATATAAGGAAGGACCGGGGAGGGCTTCCCATAGAATGTGACAACTTGGTGTGTGTTAACCCAGGAGGGAGCCCTGGTCCAGCATTAGCTGGACCAGAACTTTTATCCACTTTGTGAAGGGTCCCTCAGTGGAGGTGTGCCTATGCATTTCCAGTGACTATGTGGGTATTTTGGGAAACGATCTTGATGGGGCCATGGTTTAAGGATGACTCCTCGGTAGGAGATTTAAGCTATGAGAGATTTAAATATTCAGGTTAGCCTACCTGAATGAACCAGAAAGTGGAAGGATTCTTTAGGTGACAATCGAGATCTGTAGTTTCAGCATTAACCTGTGGTTACCACACACTTTGTCCAAAGACTTCATTCTCTCACATTTATAATTCCCTTCCTGTGGTGGCACACTCCGCCCCAGCCCATGTCAGCCAGTCCCCACCCTCAGTGGATCCATTCACTGTTTCCTAGACCTGCCAGAAATGCACCTCTTGCTGCCCAAACTCCTGCTGTCTCTGTAGCCTAGACGACACTATGTCCTCCCTGCATACTTCCCAAACTCTCCTTACGGAAAGCAAAGTTGGCCACTCCATCTTCTGCATCACTCCCTGGCCCTCGACTTGTCTGTCTGTCTCACCAGCCCAGGGGCCGATCAAGGCCAGGAGATATCTCCTTGCATTCTCTGTGTCCGGCACATAGTGACAATTAATTCCTGTAAAATGACTTGACTCTGACCATCCCTGTAACTCTGATGTCCTGTAAAGCCTTAATTTTTCATAAAAAATAACAGTATTTAGGAAGAAAATATCACTTCTATTATATTACCTCCTAATTACATAGTGGCTTCCAAATCTTTAATTCTTTTATATATCTTCCTTATCCTAAATCCTACCCTCATTTGAACCCTGAATACTTGGTACTTTGTAGAAGTTAATAAATGCATTTTATCTTATATTTATTTGCCCCAAACTATTCTCCACTAGGTACATATATAGATAGAGGTATAGCAGAGCCCCATAGATATTTAGAAAGTTTAACTCACTTCGGAATGATTCCTGGGATTTGGGCTGGGGCAGCCATCTGGGCCCCGTTCTATGGGCTGTTGGGTGTCTCACAACCTTCCGTCCCCTCGTTTAGTGGGGTGACAGCTTGCTTCAGTGGTCAAATCCAGCCCCCATCTCCTTGAGCCCTTCTCCCACACCAGCCAATCTCTGAATGCTTATAGCGGACAGAGCTGAGGTGGTGGCCACGTGTCGGAGGTGGAGGGTGGAGAAGGGAAAGGGAGAGCTCCCAGCTGCGTGACTGTCAGGGGCTTCTGATGGGGGAAGCTGATGGAGTCAGGGGGTGAGAGGAGGACCAGCTGCTCAGCATCTATTTATAAGACTGTCATATGCGGAAGTGTGTCTGGCCGGCAGAAGCGAAGGGGGGTGGCGGGCTGAGCTGGCTCCTTATTTAGCTTTATGACACACACGCAGCCCAACTGTGAGAACCCACTCTGTGTGGAGACACCTGGTCAGATCTGCCTCCGCCAGACGCTGGGAAAGAACATTGACATTTCTCAATGGAATTGAAAAATGGCAGTGCAGTTGAGTTTTCAGCAAGAACAATGAACTTTTTCTACCTTCTTTTGCTGCCTTGCTCAATCTTTGGCGCCTCCCATCAAAGCAACCGGTGTGACCCCACCCCTGCGCCCAGGGATCCAGGCCCTGTGACCTGATAGTCACGCAGCATTAGCCTGGCAAGAACAAAAGCGGAGTTGGACTCTTCTTTCAGCTGGGCAGGAGCAATCAAAGACTGTAGATTTTTACAAAACCAGCTAAGCAGCAGGAAACAGTGTCGGTTGGTCTCTTGGAGTGGAGGGAGGTTAATAGTGTGGTCCGTTTGGGGACCAATGTTATTTAATGTGTTTATTATTGATTTGGAGGTGCGAGTGGATAGTAAATTAGTGAAGGCCGTGGAGGGCACTAAGTTATTTCACTTATTAAACACCACAGAGAGTTGTGGAGAATTCAGGAAGGATTTTCCATGAAGTTAAAGAAATTAGAAATGAAAACGTCTTGTTAGATGATGTACTCAGTCCCAGTGGGCCAGCATGGAATTGTTGCTGACAATAGAAAATATTTCCTAGAGTTTAATTCAACCTCAATTTTCAAATGGGTTGAGTGTGTTCCCCTTCCCCTGGGAACACGGAAGTTTGGTCTCTTCCCTAATGCCTGTCTCAAATTTCTCTTTTTAAATTCCGTCTATTATACCTCTCAGCTATACCAGGGGGATGAGGGTTCTTCGTTCGATTCTCAGTACTTCACTTCCTATACAGCACAATGAAGGCAGACCATTAACATTCCTCCTAGCCATTTCTGCTCCAAAGTATTTCTTTCATCTTTTCTTAAAGCATTTTGTCATTATTCACTTTTCCTAGTCACCAAATCCTGGTAGCTACCCCATCTCCTAATTTCCCTTTCAGGTCCCAAAATAGTCTGGTTCTAGGTCTGGCAGGTTGTCCTGATGGCCCCATCTCTAACTCCAGAGGGAAGAAAATTATGGAAATTTTATACAAACATATATTTATGCAAATAACTTTTTATATAGCTATCCAATACAAGTGAGTACGTTGAAAACTCATTTCCAACTTGCCATCTAGGTTCTCAAGTTCCAAGTCTTTTTCTAGCTCTATTTGTGTTTTGGCTTACTATCCCCCAGCGAACTGGTTTATGGTTCTCAATTCCCAGAGCAGGGAGTTCTAGGCCCCAGTGAAGTCGCATGGAGCATTTCTCGTTGTTTAAAATATTCTAGAACATGCTGAGGTGGAGCAGCTTTCATAAGAGATGGCTCTTTAAATAAATGTAAAAATTAAAAAAAAATTGACACATCAGATTGCTTGACTACATCAAGAACATGGGTAAATATGACTTGAGGGTGGGGATGCAGTGTTAACATGTGTCCAGCCAAGACAATGGAGGAGACTCCAACTTTTTACCCAATTTTAAATCAATTTTTTTCTTCCCATCTATTGTGTCTTCCTATTTGTACCCCTCCTGCCACTGTGTATACACACTTATTGACCTGCATGCTCCACAGTGTAGACAAGGAAGAGACAGTACTGGAGAAGCTGCATGGAAAAAAATCTTCCAGCTTTATTGTTATTTAGAGACGTTTTATAAAGCTTTCATTCTAGCATAACAGCTTCTGCTTGGAGGTCTCCTTGCATTGCTTGCTCTTGTCTGAGAGGAAATCTGGTCTTTCCAGCCCAAGATAAATACTTGGGTCATCGTAGAAGGTTAGAGCCAGAGAAATCTTTAAGGTCATTTTAATTAATCCCTTCATTTCTAGATGCTGGAATGGAGAAGCACAGGTTTCAACTCTTTGCTTGAATGCATGAATCAACTCCAGCAACTCATCCTTGAGTAGAAGAATCAAAGAAAAATATTTGACAAATGTGAATTAAAAAACTACCGCTTCTGGGGCTTCCCTGGTGGCACAGTGGTTGAGAGTCCGCCTGCCAATGCAGGGGACACGGGTTCGTGCCCCGGTCCAGGAGGACCCCACATGCCACGGAGCGGCTAGGCCCGTGAGCCATGGGCTCTGAGCCTGCGCGTCCGGAGCTTGTGCCCCGCAACGGGAGAGGCCACAGCAGTGAGAGGCCCGCGTACCGCAAACAAACAAACAAACAAACAAAAAAACTACTGCTTCTTATATAGTTGCAACATGACTATGAGTGGAACCTGCAAACTTGTTTAAAGCGTGTAGCAAGAGCACTCAGCTCATTTATGTCTCTTATCAACACTCAGTTATTTTATCCCTGGAAATGTACCTTCTCTCTCTCTTTTTTTAAATTTTATTTTATATTGGAGTATAGTTGATTAACAACGTTGTGTTAGTTTTAGGTACACAGCAAAGTGATTCAGGTATACATACACATGTATCCATTCTATTTCAAATTCTTTTCCCATTTAGGTTATTATAAAATATTGAGCAGAGCTCCCTGTGCTATACAGTAGGTCCTTGTTGGTTATCTCTTTTAAATATAAGTGTGTACATGTCAATCCCAAACTCCCAATCTATCCCTCTTCCCCACCCTTCCCCCGTGGTAAGCTCATTCTATAAGTCTGTGAGTCTGTTCCTGTTTTGTAAATAAGTTCAGTTATATATATATATATATATATATATATATACATATACACATATATATATTTTTTAGATTCTGCATATAAGTGATACCATATGATATTTGTCATTCTCTGTCTGACTTACTTCGCTTAGTATGATAATCTCTAGGTCCATCCATGCTGCTGCAAATGGCATTATTTCATTCTTTTTATGGCTGAGTAATATTCCATTGTATATATGTACCACATCTTCTTTATCCATTCATGTGTCAGTGGCCATTTAGGTTGCTTCCATGTCTTAGCTATTGTAAATAGTGCTGCAGTGAACACTGGGGTGCATGTATCTTTTCGAATTATGGTTTTCTCCAGATATATGCCCAGGAGTGGGATTGCTGGGTCATATGTTAGTTCTATTTTTAGTTTTTTAAGGAACCTCCATACTGTTCTCCATTGTGACTGCACCAATTCACATTCCCACAAACAGTATAGGAGGGTTCCCTTTTCTCCACACCCTCTCCAGCATTTATTGCTTGTAGACTTTTTGATGATGGCCATTCTGACTGGTGTGAGGTGATACCTCATTGTAGTTTTGATTTGCACTTCTCTCGTAATTAGCGATGTTGAGCATCTTTTCATGTGCCTGATGGCCATGTGTGTGTCTTGTTTGGAGAAATGTCTATTTAGGTCTTCTTCCCATTGTTTGATTGGGTTGTTTGCTTTTTTTGATACTAAGCTGCATGAGCTGTTTGTAAGTTTTGGAGATTAATCCCTTGTCGGTCGCATTGTTTGCAAATATTTTCTCCCATTCTGTGGGTTGTCTTTTCATTTTGTTTCCTTCTCAGTCAGCGTGTGCAGGTTTGACCCAGCCAGCCAGCTCAGCCTAATCAACACTGGTAATTATGGGGTGACACTTCACAGTCAGATCATTCTAACATCAAAAATGAATAAAATTCAAAAGCCATTGTCAAGAGCAAATTTGGTGATGGGTTAATAATAGAAAATGGGTACCTTCTAGTCTTGAGTAACTTTTAGTCTAGACTATTTCCCAGTCTCCATCTCAATATCTATTTCTGTAGGAAATAGCTATACTGTAGGGTGCTATGACATGCCACTCCCATCCCCCTTCAGGACTGAGGGCCTCATTCCTTCAGCTAGCGGGACTGCAGGCAGAGGTCATGGCTGATAACTGTCAGCTAACTTACACCAGGAACTAGCCTAGGGCTGGAGAGAGCTGCCCTGCCCCAAGTCACATCCCTACCAGGAGGGTAGCTAATGACTGGTCCATTTCACTCCCCAAAATTAGACCACTCCCCAATAAATTCCCTACACACTCCTTCTCAGAGTCTGCTTCCTGGGGAGCCTGACCCAAGATAGATATGTAGGACAGATACTATTATCCCCACTATAAAAATATAGGACTGGAAGTTCAGATCAGACACTCATCATATTTGTTGTTTAATTATGTCTCTCTCCCACTCCAGTCAACAACCTTCAGAATCACTGAAACACTTTATCAAAATTCATACGCCCAGGGTCATACCCAGATCTGTTGACTCTGGACTGCAGTCTCAGTGAATATGTTTTGAAAAGCTTTCCAGGTGACTCTGACGGATGTCCTTCTTTGAGAACACCTGGGAAGAAAGGTTCAGTGTTTCTTACTCATTATTTTCCCCCAGCACCTAAGACAATGCCAGGCATATGGCAGCACTCAATAAATGTTAAGTTAATGAATGGATTCCCCGAAGTCATAGATTGGTTCATAACCAAGCCCTGGAACTCCTGACCCATTGCTTTCAATGCTGGAGGGTTCTTTCTGTTTTTTGTTTTTAAACCACACTTTCTTAGCAATATCTTAATCATCACTCCTTTGGCAATTGTTTGTTTAACTTAAAATTCCTCTCGGCAATGGCAACAAAAATAAAACCACAAAAAAAGCTGCATACTAATGGGCCCTCTTAATAATTTTACCGCCAGGTTATATCATACACTCTCCACTGCCATCCCCCGCTTCAGAGTCATCTGTGCTAGAAAGAAGATGGATACGTCTATTAGTCTCTGGTTGTAATGAACACATCCATTATAAAAGCAATAGTAACTGCAATGGGGATTGTGTGCTTGGTGAAAACATCTCCAGTGCCTTGTAAACACCTCAGCCTTCTGGCAGCCCCGCTGTGGACCTATTTACTGCCTCTACTATGCAAGGTAGCTACTGTCTAATTATACACAACTGGTTTGGTTAATCTTGTATAATAATAATTAAAAACAATTCATATTTTTTTCTTTTACTCTCTTTATTAACTTTAAACTTTTAAAAAACCTCAGAGGTCCCTGTAGCATCAAAAGCTTATTAGAATATCAAGACTTGCGAGCCTTTTCAAGTGCATATTATTACATTTGTTTTTGTTAACATGACAAGGCCCAAGAGAAACTCAGCAGACTTTTGTAGATCAAAACAAAGGCATTGTGAAAGAAACTGGAGTGCCTGTGCAATGTCACCCTAGTCATAAGGAAAACAGCAGGCCCCAGGAGCCTCTCTCTGCAGCAGGCCAAGTAGGCAGGGCACATCTGGGGAGAAAACAGGCAGCTGGGAGAGCGCCCTATGCTGACTGCCTGGAGCCCATGGCCCTTGGGGACTGTCCTCAGGGAGGCCTCCTGGGCTCCAGGGGCTTCTGGCTACCTTGGCTACCCGGCCCGTGGAGCCCTAGTGTCGGATCCAGCCTGTGGAAGGGAGGCCGCAGGCTGCTGGAATATCAAAGAGAACAGGTGAAGGAGGCAGCTGATGGGCTTGTGGGAAAATTAAAAAGTGAATCTTACACATCAACACATAAACCCATGTGCACCTTCTGGGAACGTGTAGGCAATGAACGGTCTACAGCCTCTCCCTGGGCCTGCTCTCCAGGCCGCAGGATCCGGGCTCCCCTTCCTTGATCTTCTTCCCCTTTGGAAACTGCCCTTTGCCTTATTTCATCTCCTTCGAGGCTTGGGAGCTGGGGAGTTGGGGCTGAGTTGTGTACACAGGTAAGACTAGTTACTAGTTCCCGAAGCGGTCCCTTCTTATTCCCCAACCAAGAAAGAAATCCATATGTTCTGTGGAGTATCCGAGCATTAGACCAAGATGGTTGGTGTGGTGGGGAACTGAAAGATCCCCTGCTTTACCCAGACTCACTAATTAGCACTAAGTAATTTTAATTGGCCTCAAGAAGCAGAGGAGAGTGTAAATCCACATAGGCCACACACAGGCAATTGCTATTCTTACCCGAGCAGTAATGTTACCTATTTGAGCACCTTCCGGGGTCAGGCACTGTGCTGGGTATTTCACAAATGGGTAACCTCCCACTCGAGGTAGGGAACCCATATGTTACTCAAATCCAAATACCCAGTACAGTGACTGCACTTAGTACATATTTATTGAATGGATTAACTCATTTATAATCTTTACGATAACTTCACAGGAGGAGTTCATGTTCCCGTTTAGCAGATGTAGAAAGTGAAGCTTCGCAATTTGCCCGAGTCCCTGCTTTAAATGCTTTCTTCCCTTGGCTTTCATGTCACTGTACTCTCTTGGTTTCCATCCTCCCCCTCCTTTACCCATTCCTCCTCTCCTCCCTGATCTCTTAATTTTGGAGTACCTTCTTTTCTAAATTTACTCCATTGGAAATCTCATTGAACCCCATGGCTTGAAATACAGCTCCCTCATTTCTATTTCCAGCCCAGACGTCTCTCCCACACTCCAGACTTGTATCTGCAACTGCTGTTCAGCATCTCTCTTCTCAGTTTGGAGGTCTTTTAGATATTTCAATATCTCAACGTGCTGAATATTAAAGTCCGGATTCTCCTTCACCAGATCTACTTTGCGTGATGCCCTCCCCAACCCAGTGATGGCAACTCCACCCTTCCTGTGGCTCAGGCCAAAAACAATGACACCATCCCTGGCTCCTCTTCTCTTGTACCCTGTCCATCCTCTATCTTCACCCAGCCTCTGTAGTCAGTCCTCCAATCTCTTGCCTGATTTATTGTAACACCTGCTGTTCTCCCTGCATCTAGGTTTGTCCCCCTAATACTGCAGCTGGATCATGCCAGTTCTTTGCCCAAAATCCTACAACACACACCATTTCACTCAGAGTAAGAAAAAATTCAAAATCTTTGAACAACTTGCAGTGCCCAACATGACCTACTACCCTCCCTTACCTGCTGGATCTCCTCTTTTTTAAATTCTCCCCTCATTCCTTCAACTCTACCCATCCTGTCTCCCACCTTTTTTCTAGCTGTTCCCTCTGCCTGAAGTATGCTTCCCCCAGAAATTCACAAGGCTAACTAACATAACTTAAATCCTTGTGCAGATCATACTTTCTCCATGAGGCCTCTAGGACAGTGCAGCTTAGTCAATGAGATAAATACACGAAGTGTATAGGAATTTTTAATGGCAGCTTGTCATTATTGTAACATCCGTGCATGGGGTCTCTTGAACAGGGTGCAGGGCAGCCCGGGTACTGTTGCTCTTGGGGGTGAGTCACGTGTGGTGTGAGCTTGCTCCCTAGTCACGCACAGTAGATCCATGCGCTGGCCTGCAACAGATTAGAACTTAAAAGCTACTTCCCTGTCTGTTCTAGAGAGCACATGAGCATTGAGGAGACTGTTCAGTGTTAAGCTGAGACGTCAGGCTGGGAAAGAATTCTCTCCATTGTCTCCAGCTGACCTGACAATTTCAAGCACCTACAGGTTTGTTTCTCCTTTCTTCTCTCATCTTATCCAGGACTTTTATTCTGTTTTCCCCCTAGAAGGTTGTATGGGATCCACTCAGTTAACTTGGAGAGAGAAGGGGGAGAGGTAGAGCTAGAGAGACAAAGAACACAGCTGCCGAGCTTGACAGCTGCTGCTTCTGTCACTAAAACTGGGAATTAACTGAATTGGAGAGGTTGGATAGAATTAGCAAGCTGTTGGATGGATCCGCTGGGAACTGGCTCCCTTCGAGCCGGTGGGGATGGGGATTTGGGGAGGAGGGCTGGGGTGGGAAGCTCCCTGAAGACCCCATGGGTGAGCACTCATCCTGGTTCAGCCGAAGCTGCAATCAACTCCCCCCTGAGCTCAGTGGGATCAGTTTCCCCAGCTTTGCCCCCTGTCAGAATCATCACCTACCTTCCCCCACAGCAGACATTTTCCTCCTTGCCTTTCTATCACCTGTGGTAAAGTAGTTATCTTGATCAGGGAAGCATGAAGAGCTCTGACATTTTAATTATCATGTCTCCTTGAACAACAAGAATAAGAGGAAAAACAAATCCCCTAAGAGTTACCTGCTGGAGAGCTTTGCCAGGTCTTGTTTTACCCTACCTCTTGTTGTGTAGTTAAGCAGGTTCTGGGCTGGGAGTTACAGAAAGGGAGCTGAGGAAAATGCAAGGCCATGTGTGGCCTGCAGAGCAGAGCTGAGATGGAACCCAGGAGGCTGGGTGTGCAGTGGTGTGAAGAGCATAGCGCCATCTTGGCTCCCTTCCTGAGCTCTTGTGTGGATTATAAGCAATTTGCGTGATTTCTCTTTGCCTCTGTTTCCTAGTCTGAAAATGGGCCTAATACCAGTATCACTAGATGGATGTGAGGATTAAATGATGCACAAAATATACACAAGGCGCTCATACATGTAAGAGCTAGATGCCTCGTAAGTGCTCAAACAGTAGGCAGTGGTAGCAGGCACTTTTAGTGAGTTATGTTTATTTGGATTTTACCAATTTCTGGACACCTTTTACTCTCTCCCTCCCTCAGTGTGGTGGGCAGAATAAGGCTCTCCTTCTCCTCCCAAGAGGTCTACAGCCTAATCCCTGAAACCTGTGAATATTATGTTACACTGCAAAGGGAAATTAAGGTTGCAGCTGAAATTAAGATTGCTAATCAACAAGGGTCATCGAAAGTGGAAGAGGGAGGTAGAAGAGAAGGTCAGAGGGACACAGTGTGAGGACTCAACCCCCTCTGCTGGCTTTGAAAATGGAAGAGAGAGGTCATGGTGTAGCAAGGAACGCAGGCAGTCCCTAGAAGCTGGAAAAAGGCAGGAAAGGGATTCTTCCCTAGAGCTTCCAGAAGGCATGCAGTCCTGCCAACGCCTTGGTTTCAGCCCCATGAAACCCATTTCCAACTTCGGGCCTCCATAACCGTAAGATAATCACTCTGTGTTGTTTTCAGCCACTAGATTTGCGGTCATATGTTATAGCAGCAATAGGAAACTAAAACACATCTCACTCTGTCTGGTATTTATAGAGCTGCACGAAGGCCAGGTTCTTATTTAATAGTCACTGAGTGTTCAGCACATGCTCGCTGAGCTCCTGCTATGTATATAGCATTGTTCTAGGGTCTTAGGAAGAATGGAAGGAATGCAAGACTCTGTCTGCTAGGACTTACCATCTAATTAGAGAAAATAAACATGTACATATGAAATTTATGATACGAAGTGGATGAAGAACTATAGGAAAGAAGGGGGTGCTCACTATGGGGATATGGGTTTGAAGGTCTGGCTAGGATCTGGATATCTCACAGACTTGACATTCATATGAAAGAATGATGCATGTTCATGATGTACATATGAAAGAATGCAGCTGGTTTGACTTTCTGCCTTTATGAATGGTAGAGATAGACAATGGGTAGAAGTGAGAATGTGTCCTAACTGTATTTCTTCTTAGCTGTCAACCCTAAGATACATCACTTTATCCTCTTCATCTATGAAACGTGGAATATACCCAGAGGGATTTTATATGGATTGAGCACGACATGACCTATGAAAGACTTTGTAAATTGTAAGCAATACATAAAAATAAGCTTTTTTCCTCTGATCTCTTTTGTAAAAGTTGGTAGCCTATATACCATCTTCAGTAGTTAAGCATTAAAAACTAATGCAAGCAACTTTTGGCTTAATCCAGAGACTGTCAGATAAAGATTTAGGGGTGCTTTTGGAAAACGGTTAATTACAAATGAATAGCTCCTTTCCTATAGCCATAGCCGGGCATCTCTGTAAACACCAGAAGAGGGCAGCTTCTGGAAGAGCACTTTTGGGAAGCAGGAACTATATTCAATATCCTGTAATAAACCACAGTGGAAAAGAATATGAAAAAGAATACACATATATATAAAAGTGAATATATATATAACTGAATTACTTTGCTGTACAACAGAAATTAACAAAACATCGTAAATCAACTCTACTTCAATAAAATAACATTTTTTAAAGAAGAAACCATTTGCTCGGGATCACAGGGTAAGAAATGCACAGCATATGGCAGGAAAAGGAAAGACATTCCTGATTCTGTCTAGTTATAAGAGACCGACTTCATGAATTCTGGGACTTCAGGATAGCATTCACTGTGCATAAAAGCTCTCTGGGGGGTGCAAGGATGTATATGGTATAAGAGCAACAGGGTTGCTTTTGACAAGAAAGTACCCAGAAACCCCCAGGGACTTGACTCCAAGGCAGTGTCTAGTCTGACATTTGTTTCTAATTTTCTCTGGTCTGAGACCGGACAGCTCCACGGGCCAGCAGTCATCCTCGGACCTTCCCGGTGGTCCCAGCCCACCCCGCAAGGTCATCATGAGAAGCAAATGAGCTGAGGCTGCAGAAGAGCTTTGCAAACTGGAAAGCAGCATCTCTCAAAGCGTGATTCCAGACCAGCAGCAGTAGCATCACCTGTTAGAGATGCACATCCTCAGTTTCCACCCCACACCACCGAGTCAGGAACTCTGGCGGTGGGATCAAGCACTCTGTGTTTCAACAAGCCCTCCAGGGGACGCTGATGCCTGCTGGTGGTTTTAGAGCCACCACTGTCCACTTATAGCATTAATTCTTTTCCATTGGGTGTCCTGGAACCTCTGCCTTGGAATATAGGACTCTTACCTCTGGGCTCCCAGTTAGGAGAACTAACAGTCCTGGTTTGTCTGGTATTGTCCCAGTTTTACCCGGAAAATCAGGTGCTTGGCCTCCCTAGAAATGACGTCTCCACGCTGTGTCTGTAGCACACCGCCCCCTCTCCTGCTGGCTGCGCCATCCACCCTCAGCACCACAACCCAAGGTCTGACCTTTACTGAGCCTGTTCTTGCCTACTGAATATCTTCCAGCCAGTGGAAGGCAAGAAATGGGCTTAGCATGAGGCAGAACTGATTCAGTGCCAGCTCCATCCATTTGTTTGTTCATTCGTTTCTTTCTTCTAAATTTATTTATTTAATTTTATTTTTGGCTGTGTTGGGTCTTTGTTGCTGCACAGGGGCTTTCTCTAGTTGGGGTGAGCGGGGGCTACTCTTCGCTGCAGTGCGCTGGCCTCTTATTGCGGTGGCTTCTCCTGTTGTAGAGCACGGGCTCTAGGCACACGGGCTTCAGTAGTTGCAACATGAGGGCTCAGTAGTTGTGGCCCACGGGCTCTAGAGCGCAGGCTCAGTAGTTGTGGCGCACGGGCTTAGTGGCTCTGCGGCATGTGGGATCTTCCCGGACCGGGGCACGAACCCGTGTCCCCTGCATTGGCAGGCGGATTCTCAACCACTGCACCACCAGAGAAGTCCCCATTTGTTTCTTTTTTTCTGTACTCATACAACAAACACTGGGCAAGATGTTAAGGGTACAGAAATTGAGAGCTTGGCAATTTACTTAACCAGCTGTGTCTGAGCTTTCCCCTCTGAAATTACAACAAAAATCCTAGCAACCTCTTCACAGGGCTGTGAGGATAAGAGAAACCATAGATAAAAAGCATGTAGCTCAGGTCTGGCACACTCAACAAATGCTTGCTCCTTTTCACATTATGTCTCTCCTCTCCGGTTCCTCCTGCTTTGTCACCACAGTCCAGCACTGATTATGTCACTCTGCAACCCAAAGAGCTCTCATTTATTTATACGAGTGCCTACTCCTCCACCCTGCTTGCCGGTCTTCCCTGTGCCTCAGACACACCCTATAAACTCACTGATCCTTAAATGCTCCTCCAATTTCTGTCTCCTCCTTTTGGAACACATCCCTTGCCTCATTTTTCCTGTGAAAACCTCCACAAAGCACTTTCAATGTCAATTACTGCACGAAGCCCTTCTTGATCTCCTTAAGTGAACAATGAATATAGCCCTTATCCTATCCCATCTTCTATCTTTTCATGTTTTTGGAGAATACGTTATGCTTATTCCAGCATCCTTCCAGGACCTGGCGGAGAGTAGGGGCTATATACAAACCTTGGGGTGGCAAACACACTAAGCTGTCCTCTTCAGGTGACATGAAAAGCCCAATGGCAGAGAAGGGTACAGGGCCCTGTGAAAAGCGCAATGGCAGACACCAGGCTCGTCTTCAGAGGAGCAGGGAAGGCTCCTAGATGAGGGCGCCTAAGGCCGGGTAGAATTTTGCCAGGTGAAGGTATTGGGTCACGTGTTCCATAAAGTCAGAGTCAACTCAAGTGCCTACAGCTGTGAGGAAGGTAACACAAGTGACTGCAACAGGCAAGGTGTGAGAAACGCTGCAGACAGAATGCGCACACTGTCTAAAAGTCTAAAGGGGGCAGGGCTCCAGCCCAGCATTTCCTGGTAGGAACGCGTGCTCTTTGTTGTCGGGTTGTCCACTTTTGTAAGAGGAGCCAGAACTTCTGCTTAGTTTCCCGCAACAGACGTCCTTTCCCAACCGCACCTCTGCCCCCATGGCTCCACTACCTGCTCCCTTGACACTGGTTATGGGGATTGGTGTGGTTCTCCACAGATTTCTCTAAAAGGATTTACTCCGATACCACAAGGAACTGGCGCATACAAGGGATTTCATTGCCAAGGGACTGTAAGCATCTCAGTTTTCCTTATTACTTGTGATAATGATATATTTATTTCTTGATTGTGGCAAACGATACGGTGGCTTTTGTGATCCTGGTATATGTACCGAGGAATAGGCATATTTAATTTAAATACCTAAATTTTAAGATAAAGATGAGGTTAGGCGAACTCTTTTCCAAGAAACACTGTGTTTTAAAAGGTGGTACTATTACTAAACTTAAAGATAGAACTATTGCTAAGATTTAATTTCTCAAATTTTCACCTTTAATCTTGCTTTGTTTCAAAAGTGACATTTTGGGAGAATTAAAACTTACTTTAAAATGTACCTTGCATGCACAAACATACACACTCACAAACCTGTGTATGAAGAGATGATGGGGTCTATTTGCCTGAGATTATTTTCTACTCTCTGTTATTTTGATTGGCTTGTCTTGCTATCCAAGGAAACAATCAACACCTTATGTTTATTAAGTGATTAAAATGACTCCGTAATAGAACTAGTACAATTTTCACCTTGATGGCTGTGAGTATTAATTAATGTAATTTTTGAAAAGTATGAAAATTTTTGTCAGAAAAATATTACAAAAGGATGTTTATCCCCATGAAAATTTTAGGCTATGTTGATTGAAATAGTCAGAAACCATGTAAGGCTTATAAAAATAAAAGAGTTGCTTTAAATTCTGATGTTTATTGTTTCCCGCTAAATTGCTTCTCTACAGAGAATGCTACTGACAAAAAGGTGAAGATAGGCCAAGAAGCACTGTGGAAATTTATAAAAGTCCAGAGTGATCCCCTTAATAGAAGGTATCCTCTATGTGTTCAGGATTTCTAAAGTGAATGAATCCAGTGTTGTATAAACGGCTCCCATGCAGTCTTTAGCTTCATAAGAATTTCCTCATAGCAAAGAGTTTCAGATTATTTTAGTGAAATTGTCACTCATGAATCGAATTTGAACTAGTTAACTCCCAGGTAGAAAAAAAATGCAGGTTATTTTGAAGGACAGGGGAAAAAAACACCAAACCAGCTGTAAGCCACAATTACTTTCTCTAGTTTTGAAAGATTTTTCAGCTTTTTAAGAAAAGAGAATTAGCATAAAGTATTTCCTGGGCATCTCTTAAGGCTGAAAACTGAAGAAAATTGAAATAATGGCCCCCGTGTTTGGCTTCCTTCCTCCATAACTGAAAACTCTTCCATATGTTTGCTGTCTCATCCCTCCTCACCCTCCACTCCATCTCTTTTTGATTTCCGGAATGGCTGATCTTGTTTTCCTGTTTCTCCGTTTCGGAGCTATTATTGGAGAACAGCAGGCTGTCCACGGGAATCGCCTCTCTGCTGAAGCAGAGTCTTTCTCCTCGTTTGGCATGTTGTGTCCTTGTGTCAGTGATGAGAACACTAGAATCTCAGGGGCTCCAACCACTTACAAGGGTACAACGTGCATTTTGTCATTCACATCCTGAGGTCTAAATCCCACTTCAGATTTCAAACGATTGAAAAAAAAAAGAAGCAGTTCTTTGGCTGTGGGTAGCAACAAATGTGGCTCTGTGCAGGAGCCGGGAGAAAGCACCAGACCTCAGCAGGGCCACTAATTACCGTTAGCAATAATGCATTGACCGTATGCTTCTTCGGGCTTAGAAAAATGGACATGCCATTCAGGCAACAGCTCAGACTTAGTTGAGTACAGGGAGGTGACCGTGCCTGAGCACCTGGCTCAAATTAGAGCTTGTTAAGGGGCATCTGGGAACCACATTGAATGGACTTGCCTCATACCAGGAATGATTTAATGCTGAGACCCATTTGAACCAGAACGGTGAAATTCTGAAATTTCACCCAGAATCAAGACATGCATTAGAATTTAAAACCCTATCAAACTCACTATGTAAACTCCTTTGTGAGAGCAAAGACCATCCCTACAGCTTGACCTTCCCATTGCACTCTAGACTCAGGTGTAATTCATACATCTAAAAGCAAACTGTTTAAATGCTATACTCCAGCATTCTTCTGTACCTATGCCTACTAACTTTTCTAGTTAGTTGATTTTCTTTGCTCCATTGTGTTCACCTCTGCTCTTAGATTTGGTGTTCTCTTTCCTCTGTTTAAAACTGGGTTCTCGGGCTTCCCTGGTGGCTCAGTGGTTGAGAGTCCACCTGCCGATGTAGGGGACACGGGTTCGTGCCCCGGTCCGGGAAGATCCCACATGCCGCGGAGCGGCTGGGCCCGTGAGCCATGGCCACTGAGCCTGCGCGTCCGGAGCCTGTGCTCTGCAAAGGGAGAGGCCACAGCAGGGAGAGGCCACAGCAGTGAGAGGCCCGCGTACCGCCAAAAAAAAAAAAAAAAAACTGGGTTCTCCTGGAATGATCTCGAGTCAGTCATTTCTACCTTAGTGAGAATTAGAGTGTATATGTGTGTGTGTGTGTGTGTGTGTGTGTGTATGTATGTATGCACGCATCACTTTTCTCATGTATTTCTGCTTATGTGCAATAAGTTTAGCCTGCAAAGGTAAACTTTAATGATAAGAAGGTCTAACATTTGAACAAGACTGGAGCGAACTTAGATGAGTCATCAGCATTTTAGTTCTCTCCCCGCAGCCATTCTCAGTGAGGGGACTGACATCTTCTTCTCTTGGTGCAATAGCCTTGAGTGGCCAGTCATTAGTGTGAAGGCTCTCCTGCTATTTCCAGCTAAACATTTAGAAGTTCTATTTCTTACATCCTCCATAGAAATCCTCTTCCCTGCAATGTACAAGTTAGGTAACTTATGCTCTTCAAAAGCACAGAATAAAACTTAAAGAGGCCTGAAGGTCAAGGAGCTAAAATTCACAAACTTCTTCACCTGCCTTTGTAACATGTGGGTTGCCATGGTGATGGGAGGATGGGACTTAGGAAAAGATGAGATGCTATAAAGCTTTTGTGAATATGTCCTCCTCTGAGTCCAGCCTAGACCAAGAAATTGCTTGATTCTCATTATGTGATGAAGGGTAAACACACCTGGATTCTTTGTCTTATCACCTGTGCCTTCTCCATGCTTCCCTGAGACCTTAATAGGAGCAGCAGTACTAGAGGATGGTGTTTCTGCAGTTTGCATTTTGAGTCTTATTTTTAACTGTGGAATGAAAGACTGTTGGAATTTCAGGCCTCATCAAGAGTGTGGATGATTTTGGTAAGGGTCATGGAAGAGAGCGTGTGCTTGAGGTTGTTTTGTAAAATGGGTAAGGTAGACCTTTTTGCTCCATCCTCAGGATCCATAACAAGAGGAGAGGGGAAAGAATGAGTCTTTCCTTGCATTTTCCTAATAAATTCAGAAATAAGGCCTTTTGAAATATTTCTCATTGACTAAGCACTCTCAGTTGAGGGCCACATACCTCTTATGTAAAGAAAGGTGGTGAGAGCCTCAAGTCACCATGTCTTTGAACACTTGTTTACAGACACTCTAGGTTTACAAGGGAAACTAAGCAGATGCACATGTTTCATGACTAGAGAAAATTGGTTCCACGGCCTCCATGGAGCCCCTGGCCCTGGAGAGCTGGGCAGGGGGGTTGCCCAAGGCCAGTGGCTCAAGTCTGTCACTTAGAACTTCTTACTAGTGTTGCTCCTCCAATTCTTACTAGTCAGAAGGCAAGAAAAGGCAGAAAATGGTAGATACGAAAGCAAGAGAGAGCAGTCTTCCCCCTAAAGACTAGAGCATGTGGCCTCTGCCACCCACTCCATGGGTCCTAGTACCTGAAGCCCTCCTTGGACCCACTGGGCTCTCTACAGGAGAGAAGCAGTCTTCCCACAAGCTGGAAGAAGCCTGGTTTCATTCATCACACCACTGTGTGAGAGGGGACAGAGCCACTGAGGAAGAGAGACAAACATGCCCATAGAGAAAATCTAAAGAGGGTATTTGTTTAGACAGAAGAGCTTTAAACTTCTTCGTCTGCTTGAGTGTCCCACAGTCCAAGACTAATGGCCCAATAGTTTCTGTGGTCTTGACCCATAGCCCTGTTCTTCCTCCTTCTCTTCCTCAGAACTCCCCCTGGACTAGGGCCATTTCATAAACCCCGATGCTTACATGGTCTAAGCAAGTAATGTCAACATGTGAAAGAGGCCAAGTAGGGACTGCGGGGAATTGAAGGACACAATGGGAATAGTTACTCAATTCCAGGTGATGGTTGCCATAAGAAAATGTATTGCCAACTTCCTGATTTTTTTGTTGTTTTGTTTGTTTTTGTTTTTGTTTTTTTTTGTGGTACGTGGGCCTCTTACTGTTGTGGCCTCTCCCGTTGCGGAGCACAGGCTCCGGACGCGCAGGCTCAGTGGCCATGGCTCACGGGCCCAGCCACTCCGCGGCATGTGGGATCTTCCTGGACCGGGGCACAAACCCGTGTCCCCTGCATTGGCAGGCAGACTCTCAACCGCTGCGCTACCAGGGCAGCCTAACTTCCTGATTTTTTAAATGAAGCTAACTGGGAATTCAGATTTTTATGTGAATCTCTTGTTCTTAGAATGCTAGTTCAGTTTTTACAGAAACAAAAAGCTTTATACCAGATGTAGCCTGTGGATGCCAGTTACCATCTTCACCCCGAGGCTTAGACATTAAAACAACATTTTCCAAGATTAATCATAACGAGTGTTATATGAAAAAGCATGTTTGGGAAATTCAAGATAGAGTGAGTCACTCACACATGGTGAAGGCCATGCAGTAGCTTATACTTTAGGACGCCGAAACATAAGAGGAGGACAGTCTCAAAAGAATATGTCTTGAATCCAATTGTTTCTTCCTACCTTCCTACCTTGGTCCAAGCCATCATCATCTCTTCCTTGCATCACTGCAGTAACCTCCTAAAGCATCTGCCTGTGTCTATAACTGCCCCTTATCTTAACACTGCAATCAGAGACATCATTTCACAACATGTCAGATCATGTCCTTCCTCTGCTCAAAACACTGCAATGGCTCCCATTTCACTTGGACTAAAAGCCAAAGCCCTTACAAGGGTCTACAAGGTCCTTGGTGCTCTGGCCCCATTCTTCTCTGACTTAATTTGCTACTATTCTCTCCTTTGCTCATTCTGCTCATGTACCTCCCAACGTTGGGCTTTTACACTGGCTGTTGCCACTACCTTAAATACTCTTCCCCCTAATATCCATATACCCCCTTTAATGAAGAAGCTTGCCCTGACTAGTCAATTTAAAATTGTCATTCACTTCCAGCCCTGGCATTCCCTATCCCTTTTACTCTGTTTTACTTTTTCTTTCCATCCATAGCACACGTCCCTTCCATCATAATATATAATTTACTTGTTATGAATATTGTTTATTGATTATCTTCTCCCACTGGAATGTAAGCTCCATGAGGGCAGAAATGTTTGTTCTGTTCACTGATATATTTCTGGTACGTAGCCACAAAGTACAGTAGGAGCACTCACTGTATCTTTGTTGTGACTTAATGAATGAACAGAATTATGCATGGAAACCTATCTCTGCAGAAGCCCCAGTGTCCTAACAGGCTGTAATTCTGTAAAGGATAACCGGCGCAGCCCGAGTCCTGTTTTGTGGCTGGATTGAATCTGGAGATTCAGTGGCTTATAATGTGTCAGCGACCACTCAGAATGAGTGTTGAGAGAAAACCACAGGCTCCTTGAGTTTTGCTTTCGTGAAGGTGCTACGAGAGCACACAAGCCTGGAAGTTGTCTGTCTGAAACAGCATATAAGGGGCAGAGTCCCACACTTCCCCTGCCTCTCTGAATTCTGGTCTGAGATGACGTCTCCTTGGCAAAGACGTAGTCCCCACAGCCCTGACTAATGTTCCATTAAGACCTTGAGGCAGCGAAACCATTTCTCCCTGGAGCTCGGATTGAGCCCTGGCAGAGAGACAGACCATCCATCCCTGTGTGCTGGCAACTGGCCTCTTCTCAACATCTGTTCCTTTCATTTTTCCTGTTACCACACACACACCGATTAATTTTTAACTCCATTAACTCATGCTTCCTGCCACACCACCCACCATCCTCGCTCTCTTCTCAGTGATCTTCCTTCAGACCCACTCACAGGAGAGGGCGCGTTCTCGAGACATGATCCCAAGTGAACCTGACTGAGAGAGTTGATGTATCAGTGAAATCTTATTTCAACCTTAGCCCCACACACGTTTTAAATGAAAACTGCACACAGCACAAGACACTACATAGCTTACTGTCAGGACTTTTAATTTGAAAACACAAATTGCTTACCATGCAGGGAGGTCCTAATCCTGTCAAAAACTCCCTTTCCATCACCGACAGCTTAGTTCTACCTAGAGGAAGCCTGGGTTTGATGACTTCTCAGGGGAGAGCCTGAAAGCCAGCCAGAGGCTACAAAGCTCAGAAAGGAGTTTGCAAGGAGTGACCTCTGAGAACTATGGACAGTCCTTAGTTACCTTGACAGATGAGGCTCGAGAGGACAGCTTTCAGCCTCTGGAGCTCCTGAGAATTAGGAAAGGAACCAGATTGAATCACTTTAGTGGCCTAATGGGAGAAAGGCTCAAGAGCTTCAAGGTTGGCCTGGGTTGTGTCTTCCAGCTGGGCTGGTCTCACATTCTCCCCAGTTTTGATCACATTTAATCCTTCCTCCAGGGCTTTGCTCACTTTATGCTTCCATCTTCCAACCCAGTTCCATCCATCTTAAAAGCCAGTCATATTCTCCCTCTTTCGTGGACCCTTCCTGGCTACCCTAGTCCAATAAATCCAACACCTGGAGATTGCCTTCAACCTCTAATCCCCTTGACACGCAGTTTAGCATTCCATTGCTTTGGGTTATTTCCTATATATCGATTCTTTCTCCTTCTCCCTTATCAAATAATATTCTCCATAATTCAATGCTGTTGCCATAATACTAAAGTGAGGACCTCAGAGAGGCCAGGCTAACCAGGATAGCGTGACATAAAGGAATTGTGGTGTGGTTCCCATGTGGAGAATAACGATATCCACGTTGGAGACATGTACCCCAAGGGTTTCACAAGATGATCCACTCAAGTAAAGGAAGACAGTATTAGAACTTCTATTTACATTTACTTTTCAGTTTCATCCTCTTAAGATTTTTATTGAGAGTACAATTGTTATCATACATGTATTATATTAGTACTGTAGTATAGGTGCATGTAATTTATAATTAATACACATAAATTGGAGGGGAGAGACCAAAGTTATTTTAGAAGTAGGTGTGCAGTCAAAAAATCTTTGAGAGTACTGGCATAGAAGTGCAAACAGAAAAATAACTACCTTGATCTGTCCACATATTTCTGAATACAATGAAAGAGATAATCTGACTTTAAAAGGAACCAGTCTGATGCAGCATCATAAAGTGTAACCCCAAACCATTGACATTTCTTGCTATGATAAGTGCTGTGACTTTTTTTTTAAATCTTTATTGGAGTATAAAAGCTTCACAACACTGTGTTAGTTTCTTTTGTACAACAAAATGAATCAGCTATACGCATACATATAACCCCATATCCTCTCTCTCTTCAGCCTCCCTCCCACCCTCCCTATCCCACCTAGGTCATTGCAAAGCACTGAGCTGATCTCCATGTGCTATGCTGCTGCTTCCCACTAGCTAACTATTTTACATAGGGTAGTGTATATATGTCGATTCTACTGTCACTTTGCCCCAGCTTCCCCCTACCCACCCCCCCCCCACCCTGTGTGCTCAAGTCCATTCCCTATGTCTATGTCTTTATTCCTGTCCTGCCACTAGGTGCATCAGTACCTTTTTTTTTTTTTTTTAGATTCCATATATATGTGTTGGAATACGGTATTTATTTTTCTCTTTCGGACTTACTTCACTCTGTATGAGAGACTCTAGGTCCATCCACCTCACTACAAATAACTCAATTTCATTTCTTTTTATGGCTGAGTAATATTCCATTCTATATATGTACCACATCTTCTTTATCCACTCATCTGTCGATGGACACTTAGGGTGCTTCCATGTCCTGGCTATTGTAAATAGTGCTGCAGTGAACATTGGGGTACATGTCTCTTTTTGAATTATAGTTTTCTGAGGGTATATGCCCAGTAGTGGGATTGCTGGGTCATATGGTAGTTCTATTTTTAGTTTTTTAAGGAACTTCCATACTATTTTCCATAGTGGTTTTATGAATTTACATTCCCACCAACAGTGCAGGAGGGTTCCCTTTTCTCCACACCCTTTCCAGCATTTATTGTCTCTAGATTTTTTGATAATGGCCATTCTGACCAGTGTGAGGTGATACCTCATTGTAGTTTTGATTTGCATTTCTCTAATAATTAGTGATGTTGAGCATCTTTTCATGTGCCTCTTGGCCATCTGTATGTCTCCTTTGGTGAAATGTCTGTTTAGGTCTTCCACGCATTTTGTAATTGAATTGTTTGTTTTTTTGATATTGAACTCCATGAGCTATTTGCATGTTTTGGAGATTAATCCTTTGTCCGTGGTTTCACTTGCAAATATTTTCTCCCATTCTGAGGGTTGTCTTTTTGTCTTGTTTATGGTTTCCTTTGCTGTGTAAAAGCTTTTAAGTTTCATTAGGTCCCATTTGTTTAGTTTTGTTTTTATTTCCATTACTCTAGGAGGTGGGTCAAAAAAGATCTTGCTGTGATTTATGTCAAAGAGTGTTCTGCCTATGTTTTCCTCTAAGAGTTTTATAGTGCCTGGCCTTACATTTAGGTCTTTAATGCATTTTGCATTTATTTTTGTGTATGGTGTTAGGGAGTGTTCTAATTTCTTTCTTTTACATGTACCTGTCCAGTTTTCCCAGCACCACTTATTGAAGAGACTGTCTTTTCTCCATTGTATATCCTTGCCTCCTTTGTCATAGATAAGTTGACCATAGGTGCGTGGGTTTACCTCTGGGCTTTCTGTCCTGTACCATTGATCTATATTTCTATTTTTGTGCCAGTACCATACTGTCTTGATTACTGTAGCTTTGTAGTATAGTCTGAAGTCAGGGAGCCTGATTACTCCAGCTCCGCTTTTCTTTCTCAAGATTGCTTTGGCTATTCGGGGTCTTTTGTGTTTCCATACGAACTGTAAACTTTTTTGTTCTACTTCTGTGAAGACTGCCATTGGTAGTTTGATAGGGATTGCATTGATTCTGTCAATTGCTTTGGGTAGTATAGTCTTTTTCACAATATTGATTCTTCCAATCCCAGAGCATGGTATATTTCTCCATCTGTTTATGTCATCTTTGACTTCTTTCATCAGTGTTTTACAGTTTTCTGAGTACAAGTCTTTCACCTCCTTGGGTAGGTTTTTTCCTAGGTATTTTATTCTTTTTGTTGTGATGGTAAATGGGATTGTTTCCTTAATTTCTCTTTCAGATTTTTTGTTGTTAGTGTAGAGGAATGCCAGAGATTTCTGTGCATTAATTTTGTATCCTGCAACCTTACCAAATTCATTGATTAGTTCTAGTAGTTTTCTCATGGCATCTTTAGGATTTTCTATGTATAGTATCATGCCATCTGCAAACAGTGACTGTTTTACTTCTTCTTTTCAGATTTGGATTCCTTTATTGCTTTTTCTTCTCTGGTTGCTGTGGCTAGGAGTTCCAAAACTATGTTGAATAAGAGTGGCGAGAGTGGACATCCTTGTCTTGTTCCTGATCTTAGTGGAAATGCTTTCAGTTTTTCACCATTGAGAAGGATGCTGGCCGTGTGTTTGTCATATATGGCCTTCATTATGTTGAGGTAAGTTCCCTCTATGCCTACTTTCTGGAGGGTTTTTATCATAAATGGGTGTTGGATTTTGTCAAAACCTTTTTCTGCATCTATTGAGATGATCATATGGTTTTTATTCCTTAATTTGTTAATGTGGTGTATCACATTGATTGATTTGTGTATATTGAAGAATCCTTGCATCTTTGGGATAAATTCCACTTGATCATGGTGTATGATCCTATTAATATGTTGTTGGATTCTGTTTGCTAGTATTTTGTTGAGGATTTTTACATCTATGTTCATCAGTGATATTGGTCTATAATTTTCCTTTTTTGTGATATCTTTTTCTGGTTTTGGTATCAGGGTGATGGTGGCTTCATAGAATGAATTTGGGAGTGTTCCTCCCTCTGCAATTTTTTTGGAAGAGTTTCAGAAGGATTGGTGTTAGCTCTTCTCTAAATGTTTGGTAGAATTCACCTGTGAAGCCATCTGGTCCTGGGCTTTTGTTTGGTGGAAGATTTTTAATTACAGTTTCAATTTCATTTCCTGTGGTAGGTCTGTTTATATTTTCTAGTTCTTCTTGGTTCAGTCTTGGAAAATTGTACATTTCCAAGAATTTGTCCATTTCTTCATGGCTGTCCATTTTATTGGCATAAATTGTTTGTAGTAGTCTCCTATAATCCTTTGTATTTCTGTGGTGTCAGTTGTGATTTCTACTTTTGCATTTCGGATTTTATTGATTTGTGTCCTCTCCCTTCTTTTCTTGATGAATCTGGCTAAGGATTTATCAATTTTGTTTATCTTCTCAAAGAACTAGCTTTTAGTTATATTGATTTTTGCTATTGTTTTCTTTGTTTCTATTTCATTTATTTCTGCTCTGATCTTTATGATTTCTTTCCTTCTACTAACTTTGGGTTTTCTTTGTTCTTCTTTCTCTGGTTGCTTTAGGTGTAGGATTAGATTGTTTATTTGAGATTTTTCCTGTTTCTTGAGGTGAGATTGAATTGCTATAAACTTCCCTTTTAGAACTGCTTTTGCTGCGTTCCATAGATTTTGGGTCCTTGTGTTTTTGCTGTTATTTGTTTCTATGTATCTTTTTAATTTCTTCTTTGATTTCTTCAGTGATCTCTTGGTTATTTAGCAGTGCACTGTTTAGCTTCCATGTATTTGTTGTTTTTACATTTTTTTTCCTGTAATTGATATCTAGTCTCATAGCGTTGTGGTTGGAAAAGATACCTGATACGATTTCAATTTTCTTAAATTTATCAAGGCTTGATTTGTGACCCAAGATATGGTCTATCCTGGAGAATGTTCCATGAGCACTTGAGAAGAAAGAGTATTCTGTTGTTTTGGATGGAATGTCCTATAAATATCAATCAAGTCCATCTTGTTTAATGTGTCATTTAAAGCTTGTGTTTCCTTATTTATTTTCATTTTTGGATGATCTGTCCATTGGTGAAAGTGGGGTATTAAAGTCCCTTACTATTATTGTGTTACTGTTGATTTCCCCTTTTATGGCTGTTAGCATTTGCCTTGTGTATTGAGGTGCTCCTATGTTGGGTGCATAAATATTTACAATTGTTATGTCTCTTCTTGGATTGATCCCTTGATCCTTATGTAGTTTCCTTCTTTGTCTCTTGTAGTAGTCTTTATTTTAAAGTCTATTTTGTTTGATATGAGAATTGCTACTCCAGCTTTCTTTTTATTTCCATTTGCATGGAATATCTATTTCCATCCCCTCACTTTCAGTCTGTAAGTGTCCCTAGGTCTGAAGTGGGTCTCTTGTAGACAGCACATATATGGGTCTTCTTTTTGTATCCATTCAACCAGTCTGTGTCATTTGGTTGGGGCATTTCTTTTTGTTTAACATCTTTATTGGAGTATAATTGCTTTACAATGATGTGTTAGTTTCTGCTTTATAACAAAGTGAATCAGTTATACATGTACATATATTCCCATATCTCTTCCCTCTTGCATCTCCCTCCCTCCCACCCTCCCTATCCCACCCCTGTAGGTGGTCACAAACCACTGAGCTGATCTCCCTGTGCTATGCGGCTGCTTCCCACTAGCTATCTATTTTACGTTTGGTAGTGTATATATGTCCATGCCACTCTCTCACTTCGTCACAGCTTACTCTCCCCCTCCCCATATCCTCAAGTCCATTCTCTACTAGGTCTGTGTCTTTATTCCCATCTTACCCCTAGGTTCTTCATGACCTTTTTTTTTTTTCCTTAGAGTCCATATATATGTGTTAGCGTATGGTATTTGTTTTTCTCTTTCTGACTTACTTCACTCTGTATGACAGACTCTAGGTCCATCCACCTCACTACAAATATCTCAATTCCTTTTCTGTTTATGGCTGAGTAATATTCCATTGTATATATGTGCCACATCTTCTTTATCCATTCATCCGATGATGGACACTTAGGTTGCTTCCATGTCCTGGCTATTGTAAATAGAGCTGCAATGAACATTTTGGTACATGACTCTTTTTGAATTATGTTTTTCTCAGGGTATATGCCCAGTAGTGGGATTGCTGGGTCATATGGTAGCTCTATTTGTAGTTTTTTAAGGAACCTCCATACTGTTCTCCATAGTGGCTGTATCAGTTTACATTGGTTGGGGCATTTAATCCATTTACATTCAAGGTTATTATCAATATGTATGTTCCTATCACTATTTTCTTAATTTTTTGGGGTTTCTTTTTGTGAGTCTTTTTTCCCTTGTGTTTCCTGCCTAGAGAAGTTTTTTTACCCTTTGTAATAAAGCTGGTTCGGTGGTGCTGAATTCTGTTAGCTTTTGCTTGTCTGAAGAGCTTCTGATTTCTCCGTCCAATCTGAATGAGATCCTTGATGGGTAGAGTAATTTTGGCTGTAGGTTTTTCTCTTTCATCCCTTTTAGTATATCCTGCCACTCCCTTCTTGCCTGCAGAGTTTCTGCTGAAAAATAAGCTGATAACCTTATGGGGATTCCCTTGTCTGTTATTTTTTGTTTTTCCCTTGCTGCCTTTATTTTGGCTGTGTTGGGTCTTTGTTACTCTGTGTGGGCTTTTCTCTGGTTGCGGTGAGTGGGGGCTACTCTTTGTTGCAGTGCACAGGCTTCTCATTGTGGTGGCTTCTCTTGTTGTGGAGCACAGGCTCTAGGTGCATGGGATTTAGTAGTTGTGGCACATGGGCTCAGTAGTTGTGGCACATGGGCCTAGTTGCTCCATGGCAACTTCTTCCGGACCAGGGATTGAACCCCTGTCCCCTGCATTGGCAGGCTGATTCTTTACCACTGTGCCACCAGGGAAGCCCCTCCCTCGCTGCTTTTTTTTTTTTTTGAGGTACGCAGGCCTCTCACTGTTGTGGCCTCTCCCATTGCGGAGCACAGCCTCCAGACGCGCAGGCTCAGTGGCCATGGCTCACGGGCCTAGCCGCTCCGCGGCACGTGGGATCTTCCTGGACCGGGGCACGAACCCATGTCCCCTGCATCGGCAGGCAGACTCTCAATCACTGCGCCACCAGGGAAGCCCCCTTGCTGCTTTTAATATTTTTTCTTTGAATTTAATTTTTGTTAGTTTGATTAATATGTGTCTTGGTGTGTTTCTCCTATGGTTTATCCCATTTGGGACTCTCTGTGCTTCCTAGACTTGGGTGACTATTCCCTTTCCCATATTCAGGAATTTTTCCAGTATAATCTCTTCAAATATCTTCTCAGATCCTTTCTTTTTCTCTTCTTCTTCTGGGACCTCTATAATTTGCTGTTGGTGTGTTTAGTGTTGTCCCAGAGGTCTCTGAGATTGTCTTCAATTCTTTTCATTCTTTTTTCTTTATTCTGCTCCTCAGCAGCTATTTCCACAATTTTGTCTTCCAGCTCAATTATTCATTCTTCCGCCTCAGTTATTCTGTTATTGATTCCTTCTATTGTATTTTTCATTTCAGTTATTGTGTTGTTCATCTCTGTTTGTTCATTCTTTAGTTCTTCTAGATCTTTGTTAAACGTCTCTCATATTTTTTCAATCCATGCCACCATTCTATTTCTGAGATTCTGGATCATCTTTACTGTCATTACTCTGAATGCTTTTTCAGGTAGGTTTCCTATTTCCCCTTCATTTATTTGGTCTTGTAGGTTTTTACCTTGCTCCTTCATCTGTGACATATTTTTTTTGCTGCCTCTTTTTTTTTTTTCTTTTTTTATGAGTGGGGTTGTGTTCCTGTCTTACTGGTTGTTTGGCCTGAGGCTTCCAACACTGGAGTTTGTAGGCTGTTGGGTAGAGCTGGGTCTTGGTGCTGAGATGAGGACCTCTGGGAGACCTCACTCCGATGAATATTCCCTGGGTTCTGAGGTTCTCTGTTAGTGCAGTGATTTGGACTCAGAGCTCCCACTGCAAGAGCTTTGGCCCGACCCCTGGCTCATGAACCAAGATCTCACAAGCTGCTCAGGGCAGCAAAAAAAAGGACAATAACAAAGTGAAAAATAAAATTAGACTAGGAAAGTAACAGCTATGTTAGAAAAAATATAAAACTAAAAACATAGATGAAACAACAACCGGAAGGTAAAGCAGAGCTACAGTAGTAAAAAAGAGGAGGAGGAAAAAAAAAGGAGGAAAAGGCCCTGGCTGTGGAGGCTGGGGCCTAAGCAGGAGTGAGGTTTGGGTGGTGGGAGGGGCCTATACTTAGGACCCACAGGCCTGGAAAAGGCCCAGGAGGTGTGGGAGGTGGGCTTAGGTTCAACAGAACAGAAGGGGCCCAGATGTGCCTCCCACCTCTGGTCTCAGAGGGCAGGGGACCCCACTTGGGAGCCCAGCAGGCTTCCTGGGCTCAGGTGGGTGGGGTAAACACCCTCCATTCCTCTCTTGCTCCTCTGGTCCTGGAAGGCCCCTCCTGCCTGCCTCTCCTGAATCTCCCAGGCCTGCCTCCTACGCCCCCAGGACCAACCCAGCCTGGAGGGGACCTCTAAGGGTGTAGGACCTGGCCCGAGAGCTGGGCAGACTTCCCCAGCTGATTGGGCAGGAGAAACGCTGGACCTGTTCCCCCAACCCCGATCTGAGCCCCTGAGGGTCCCTCCAGGTGTGGGAACCCCTCCCCCCTCTCAGCCACCCCTCAGGGGCACCAGTCCTATCTGATCTCCACTTCTCCTCCCCCCTTAGTACCCCCACGTCCTACTGGTTCACTTGGGGGTTCTTCCCATCTCCTTGGGCTCGTCGGGGTCCCCCACCAGCATCTGGCAGGTGCCCCAGTTGTGGGGAGCTGCGAACTCTGCCCAGGGCTATGACTTTTGAGGAATCTTCCCTTTTAAAAGCGCTTGGTTCTGAGATTTCCAAATATTGCAATTTATTGATGTTTATGAGTTGTGGGACCAGGAATAGTATTAATCTCTGAATAAGGGTAATCAATGAGTTGAAACTGGATAGATCCTCTCAAGTCTTTAATTGCTAAATGCTGCTTTCTGGCCATGAAGATGGGGATAAAAGGAGAGAACCGAGTGATTGCCAGGAGACAAATGTTACTGATTACATTTTACAAATTTCATGTAATCTGATTATGCAGTAAAGGGTTAACTAGCAGGCCTGGGTTGTTCAAATCTTTCCTATCCCAAAGAAAGGACTGGCCCTTCTCTGGCTTCTGGGAGATAACCTCTAAATCCTCAGAATATCCTACTTGATAAGAGTGACTTTGCATAGCTAGGGCCTTGGGTCACCCCAGAGAGTTTATGTTAATGATGTGATTGATGGTGGCAGCCTTGGGCCACACTCCATCAGTTTGTCCTTGGGCTGGAGCCTGAGCCTGAGTGACTATGGTCAGCCCTGTGGGTACTCCATGCCTACATTACCAACCTGCAACAGCAGCCCTGGACACCAAGGCTCAGATGAGCTTCCCTGGTTGGCAGTACTCTGTGCATATTGCTCCACGTCATTGCTGGGAGGATTAAGCATTGTCTGGAGATTCCAACTGAGAGAGGATAACTGGAAGCTTATGTCTGCACTGTACTCCTTTTCCTGATTTTAATGTGTATCTGTTCACTGTAATAAGCTATAACCATAAGTAAAACAGCTTTTCTGAGTTCTGAGTCCTTTTAATGAAGAATCGTAGGGTGGTCTTGGAGAACTCCAGCACAGTGATGAGCATATCCATGATGTGGATCATGATCTATCATCTGATTCATTGCATGGAGGAGGAACGTGAAGCTTGAAGAGGTGGAAGTGACTTGCGCAAGGTTGCACAGCCAGAAAATAACAGAGCCAAGGACCCAAATCCAGGACTGTTTGAAACTAAAACTTGTACTCAAATTTCCTGCAATCAAATATCAGCTCTGCCACTTACTAGCTGTGTGACTTTGTCCAAATTACTTAACATTTCTGTGCCTTCAGTTGCTTCCTCTGTACAGCAGGGATGATGAAAATAGCCTCAAAGGGCAGTTACAGTGAGGATTTAATGGATGGTGCATGTACAGATATTTAGAAGAACGCCTGGCATATGGTAAACACTTAGCAGTTATCAATTTATGTAATTATGAGGATGAAAGTGGTACTTAAGACTATATTTATTCTAAACTGAAGAAATAGGCCACTAGCTACATAGATGTGTGTGTATGCACATATGTATACATACATTATCAGCTATTCCCAAATCTCATCCCTGCTGCTTCTCCATTTTTTTCATGTGTTGTTGGTCCAGGTGGATCCTATCAAACTGAAGAGAAACCTTGGGTTCTGTGCTTTTTCTCTCTCCTCTTAGATGTAGCTTCCATTGCCAGTGACAGCCATCTTTGCCTTAGGCTGAAGTTGATGCTGATTGCAGAGTGGAGAGACAGAAAGAATCTCACTTCTTGATGATGTTCTTGAGCTGCTGAATTCTTGCATGCTGCCCTACTTTTAGATTTCCTGCTAGAAGAGATCATGTGTTTCATTACCATTTAGTCACTTTGAGTTAGGAATTTTTTTGTTTGTTTGCAACTTATAACTCAAAGCATCTTAACAAGTACAACCCAACCCGCTTTATTTTCAACTTTAGAAAGTCTAAAGACAAAGAGACCTTTGTTTCCTTCAGTTAACTAGAATTCTTCAGAGGCAGGAACGAGGAAACCAATTAAAACTTACTGGACCGCCAAAGGGTTACATTGGTTCACATAACGGAAAATTCATGACATAGAGTGAACATCATTGTGTGGTTTGATGGGGGCTCTGGCTCCACTTCTCTGTTTTCCCAGCTCTATCTCTGTGTGTCAGCTTCATCCTCAGGCTGGCCTTGTAAGATAACTAAGTGCTAGTTCTGTGTGTTGCCCTTCCAGAAGCTATTTTTCCACCTCCTTGGAACCTGCACACTAGGTGGAACCCTACTTTTGTTTTATGTGTAGAGATTCCCTGATTCAGGGAACATGGGTCCACGGTCTGCATTAGATGTCAGTGTTTAACCCAGTCATGGTTCTGAGGTGTCTGAGAATGATACTTATTCATCCCTGATGGGAGGAGGGCCGGAAGGCACGTGAGGAGAAATAATGCCAGGTGCCTTTTGCCACTTTACCCCCTGCCGCTGAATATGAATGCGTGAGGATGGAGCTGCTGCAGTGATAAGGCCAAGTGGATATTCCCTCAAAACCATTGAACTAATGCCAGCAACCTTGCATCTCTGATCCGCTTGTTCTTTAACTGTAACAGACTACTCCAATCAGGTGTTTTGGATACTTTTAGCTGAAAGCATTCTTGACTAACCCAGCAACAGCCATGGTTACATGCTTCCTTGTTCATATCCAAGGAGAGAGAACCTGCTACAAACTCCACCCACTTAATAAAAGTCCTAAAGTTCATTCTGATTGAACCATCCATGCACCACTATGGCCCAGAATGACCTACCCCTGATTGCCTTGGTCCAAAATGGAATCAATCTCTCCCAAGCCGAAAATCAGAGGTGTGATGGTTTGGAGAAAATAACCACAGTGTTCACCACACACCTCAAATCACAGAGGCAAATATTATAAGCCCTGTGGTGGATGGAGATGTACCGCTCAAATGTCTCTTCAAGAGGACTTTCTGTGATACATGTATTCAGGTGACAGCCTCCAGCAGTGGCACCTGTGGACCCACCTGGACGTTCCTGCTGAAGCAGGGGTGTTAGATTCAGGCCACTCCTGCTCACTGTGGGACTCCTCTACCGTCAGTCTCGCTCTTCGGCTCCGTGTGGGCCAGTACTGAAACAGAACAGCTCTGTACTGTGAGGCTCCTTCTATAGGATCTTCTGTCCCTCTCTCCTGTCACAGTGGCCAGACCTGCATGTGGGTCTGATGACTCCTCTCCCCGAGCACACACCTCCTCCTGCTGCTTCTTCCTCTTCCTCTCCATAGGCATTTCCTCCAATAAATCTCTTGCACATCCAATTCTTTTATTGCATCTGTTCCTCCCAGGCCAAACTGACACAAGCGTCTACTGGACAGGTGAGTGCCGCACACATTTGAACCCATCATTGCCCCAAGAGTAAGTGCCTCTCTCCTGAGAGTGAGTGCATCCTGGGGGCCCTATTTGCCTCTCTGGTCCTAGCCTGGTGACAAAGTAAATATTTTAGGCTTTGCAAGCTGTACAGTCTGTGTCTTAACTACTCAACGCTGCCACAGAGCAAAAGCAGCCACAGACAATATATAAACAAGTGGGCATGACCATGTTCCAATAAGACTTTATTGACAAAAAACAGGCAGCATCCCAATTGCTGACTCCTGATACAGAGGATTGATTTGAGGTAAAGAGAAAGTAAAGAGTCAGCTAAAGCAGAGAAATAATGATGGGCTGACAATAGTAGAGAAAATGAAATGAAGGGGAAAGTTTTCACTTTCTTCGTATTATAAAGTTAATACATGTTAATATTTAAAAAGTAAAATTTATAGAAAAATGCAAGGAAAAAAATAAGCCAGAAAACCATGGCCATTTTTTTCCTGTGTATTTCCTTTCATTAATTTTCTACTATTTTTCTGGTAATTTTCTATAACATCCAGTAATATTGCCAAATTCTCTATAGTTGTATGTTATTTTTATTCAATATTATTATGTCATTAGCATGTCCCAGTACCATTAAAAAATATTTTAAAGGGGCTTCCCTGGTGGCGCAGCGGCTGAGAGTCCGCCTGCCGATGCAGGGGACACGTGTTCGTGCCCCGGTCCGGGAGGATCCCACATGCCGCGGAGCATCTGGGCCCGTGAGCCATGGCCGCTGAGCCTGCGCGTCCGGAGCCTGTGCTCCGCAGCGGGAGAGGCCACAACAGTGAGAGGCCCGCGTACCGCAAAAACAAAAACACAAAAGAAAACCAAAAAATATATATATATATTTTAAAGAATTATTTCTGATGGCTGTACAGTATTCTACTGTATATTCTGTAATTTATTTCTTTATTCTTTAATTGATTTAAGATTGATTTCAGTATCTTGATGGAAAGGGAATTGGGATATTAACTTGATACAACCTGTTTTCATTTTAAAAACATTTATTTATTTATTTATTTATTTATTTATTTATTTATTTATTTCTGTATGCGGGCCTCTCACTGTTGGGCCCGCTCCCATTGCGGAGCACAGGCTCCAGACACGCAGGCTCAGCGGTCATGGCTCACGGGCCCAGACGCTCCGCGGCACGTGGGATCCTCCCGGACCGGGGCACGAACACGTGTCCCCTGTATCGGCAGGCGGACTCTCAACCACTGCGCCACCAGGGAAGCCCTAAAAACATATATTTTTGAATGATTTCATGGTTTCCAATATTTGAGAAAAGTTTGAGAATTCATGGCATTTTTAGAAAGTCACAGTACATACCAGCATTTCAAAAACCCTGAGAATTCTGTAGTAAAGAGGCGAAAACGCCTTCCCTTGTTTTAACCCAGAAGTTCCCAAATACACTGGCTCATTAAATCTTACCTCCCTTTATTTTGGCTGAAGAACTACAATAACCTGCAGGACTCTGATACTTCAAGAAACACACTTTGGAAAAACCTGCTACAGGGTTTTTCCAGAGCAAAATGAAACTAGAAGGAAAACGCTATCAGCAGAATGCAGTTCTATTAAAAGTACAAATGACCTGGTGGCTTTAATAGGTAAACCTTCCAGAATATAATCAATGAATGTGAATATAATACACTTATTTTGTTTTTATTATTTCTAAAGAAACTTTTTACTGAAATTAGGGAGGGAATTAAAACTATGTCAAATGGAGGTTATAGATAGCTACTGAACTGAGGCAAGAAGTGAATGTATTAATCCTGCTACAATCACAGTCTCAAAGTAAATGAAAGAGAACTCATCAGTTTAAGAGTTATAGGTTTCTTTAGTTAGAAAGGAATGATAAATGATGAGAATCGGTGGGATAATTTCAGCATGGAACATAACAGCTGAATATTATTTATATGTTATTATATATCAAGGATATTGCAGTGTTAAAATTTCATCTCAAAATATAAATCTAAAGACATATTAATCTGCACCTGTATTTCTGAAATAGTGAAATCCTCAGATGAAATTGGCACTCTGCTCATTTGTCAGTTCATTGATACTCTTGTCATTTTGTGGAAACAGAGAAAAGGAAAGAACATTTTCTATTTTCCAAGGAGTTCTGCTGCAGTTTTTTCATGAACTTACATTAGCAAGAACCAGTTGAATATTCTTTCGTCGGGTGTAGTGAGTTCAGCAGCCATCTGTGAAAGGAAATTACTATTTTATAGCCAATGACAAAAATTAAGTTTGCCTTCTAAACAGAGGGAGGCCGCAAAACACCTTCAGAGCCATTACAAGAGGGCAAGCTCCAGACTATATCCTATTTTTAAAACTTTTCAGACTGTCATATTAGAAGGGCGAGTAGGGTTTTATAAAGAGTCTGAGTTAAATGTCATAAGTTTTACAAATGGCACCAAAAAGCTCATATAACATCTTAATTTCTTAAACTAGTCACCTTTACCATAAGAAACTCAAAAGGAAACAAACAAAATTAGAGAATTACTTAGTCTTAACTCATATAGACGTTGTTCTTGCCCTGTATTATTAGACAGGAAATGATGAACGAGAAAACCATGTGCATATTTTACAAATAATATGCCTTCATGTGTATACACATGCATGCAGGTACACATTTGGTTGATACCGCAGCAAAACGTTTATACAAAAGATTTTTCCCAGCAATGCTGTCTTATTATAGTGTCACAGCAGTAAACGCTCTGACATGATCTCAACTAAGTCTAGGATACTCAGTAATAGTTAAATCCGCTGTCATATGCGTTCCTTCTACTAAGCTTACTAACTCATCATCTAATCTCTTGCAACACTGAAATTCTGAGCCCATTTATATTTTACTAGTGGTAAGTAGGCCTAGACAGCAACATATTTGTATTTATGACTTCAGTTTACCAATCTTATTCAAGATTGTGTTTACCAAATATTTCTTTTCTACGCAAAGTGCATGTAGTTCTCATTCCTTCAACTGGACCAGACCAGCATTTGTAAAAGTCATCAGGGTTGTAGGAGGGACTTTTGAGTTTATTATAGAGAGAGGAATTACAGATTTTCTAAATATTATTTTAAGGAAAAAACCAAACATTTAGATTGAAGAATTTACCATGGTTTCTTTTGTTCTGTTTCTTCCATTGTTCCTCCTTTACTCACACACCAGCTGGTAATATTTGTGCATGGGGCATTGGGTCCCTGTCTCAAAAGCACATGTCATTAATCTCCTCCTCTTCCCCCCTCAGGATTGAGGTGTTCTTTCAATATCATATACTTGGCTTATCTGGGATTGGTCCTACAATCTCCTGGAACAAAGTTTACTTTTAAATGAGCTATAAATTCATGACTTTTCGTAATGGAACAGATTCCAAATATATAAAATTAATGGGATATTGGGATTGGTTTTCTAAATCCAAATTACATTGATGTAGACTCCTGGTATGACCAGAGCAGTACAGGTCAGCATGATCTCCCCTTTGCTCTGTACGAAAGCAAAAGAAAATGAAGAAATTTCTGTAAACATCATTTTCAGTGAGAAGATAGGAGACAGATATAATCAACAAATTCTAAAATACATATAAGAGGCATAAAACTTCTAGAAAAAACATAGAATATCTTTATGACACCAGGGCCAGGAAAGATTTCTTAGCACATAGATAGCACTTACTATAAAAGAAGCAAATAATGAATTTTACTTCTTCAGAGCTGAAACTTCTGCTCATTGAAAGATACTGTTAAACAAGTAAAGAGGCACTCCACACACAGGGAGAAAATATTTGCCTTATATGTATATCTGGCAAAGTGCTTGTATTCAGAATATGTAAAAACATCTATAATTCAATAAAAGGGGGCATACCCAGAGTTAGCTAAATTACAGGGCCTAAGGGCACAGTTCTCCACAAGACCACCCTCACTTCTGAGAAGAGGGGTTCTCAAAAACACTTTCAGGTTCAATAATTCTCTGGAAGTACTCACAGAACTCACTGAAAGCTATTTATATTCATGGTTACAGTTTATTAGAGAGAAAAAAAATTTTCAGAAAATCAGTCAAAGGAAGAGACTCCTAAGGCATAGTTGGGGTTGGTTCCAAATGTGAAGCTTCTGTTGTCCCCAGGACGCATTACCCTCCCAGCATTGATGTGTAACAGTACACATAGAGTATTGCCAACTTGGGAAGCTCATCTAAACTCTGAGGTCCAGAGTTTTTATTGGGGCTTCACTACATTGGCATGATTGATTGATTGCCCATCTGGTTGATCTCAGCCTCTAGGTCAACTGACTCCATGTGACCTAAAGTACCCACCCTCTATTCATATGACTGATCTTTTGGTGGCCAGCCTCTGCCCTTAATAAAGACACTCCTATCAGGTATGATATAGATTATCTTCCAGAAGCAAAGGCAAAGGCCAATCCTTCTTTGTGAAGACTAACTTTTTTACTACAAAGGGCAAAAGATCCTCTGCAAAGGAAGATATATGATTGATCAAAGTGTACACAAAATGTAGTACAACATTGATAGTTATCATGGAAATGCCAATTAACACCACAGATACTACTACAACCGTGAAAATGGATGAAATTAAAATGGCTTGATAAAATGAAGTATTGGTGAGAATGTGGGCCAACTAGAATTCTCATACATTTCCAGTACAGATATAAAATTGTACAACAACTTTGATTGATGTATAAAGTTAAAAATACATCTGCCTATGATGCAGCATTCCACTCCCAGGTATTTACCCAAGATTAATGAATACATTTGTCTATAAAAATACATGTACAAGAGATTTCATACCATCTTTAGGCATAACAGTCAAAATTAGGAACAACCCAAATGTCCACCAACAAGAGAATAAATAGACAACTTGTGGTATAGTCTTATAATGAAACACTATTTACCAGTAAAAAAGAATAATCTACTGTTTTACCCAACAACATGAATTAATCTCAAACAATTTATGCTGAGTGAAAGATGCCATATACAAGAGTACATAGTGTATGATTACATTTATATGAAATCATAGGACAAGCAAAATTAATCTATGGTGATAAAAATCAATAGCATTTGACATGCAAGAAAATGAAGGTGGGAAGGGATAGTGATTGACAGGGAAGAAACTTTACTGTGTGATGAAATGTCCCATAACGTGATATGGGTGAGGGTTACAAGGTATGAACAGTGGTCAACTCATCATCTTGAACACTTTAGATTTGTGCAATTCACTGTTTATAAATTATACCTCAATTTTAAATACATTTTTCTAAAGGTGAGACTCAGAAACAGACAAGCTATATATACTTTGTTTCGAATGATGGGTGGCAGCTTTGTATAGCCTTCTGCTGGGCTGATTTTGATTCAGAGAAACAGAGGAAGCTATACAAGCAAATAGCTGGTCTGGAAAAATACAACTCATTCAGTGATAAGAAATCAGGAATAGGCCCAGCATCGATACAAAGATTCTGTTTTTTAAAATGGCAAAAAACAAAAGCAAAAGTTATCCATCATTATGGACTGAACTGTATCCTCTCCAGAGTTAATATGTTGAAGCCCTAAGCCCCCAAGTGACTGTATTTGGAGATAGGTCTTTAAAGAGGTAATTAAGGTTAAATGAGATCATAAGGGAGGGGCCCTTACCCAATAGGACTGTTGTCCTTGTAAGAGGTAGAAGAGACACCAGGGGTGTATACACACAGAGGAGAGTCCATGTGAGAACACAGTGAGAGGAAGGTCATCTGCAAGGCTTGAAGCGAAGTTTTAGGAGAAACCAAACCTGCCAAAACCTTGATCTTGGACTTCCAGCCTTCCATTTACAGTAGCACCAAAAAGAAAAACGTAGCAATAAATTAAACAAAAGAAGAGAAAGTTTTTTGAACACTGAAAGCTACAAAACATTGTTGAAAGAAATTAAAGACCTAAATAAGTGAAATGATGTCTCATGTCTATGAATCAGGAGACCTAATAGTGATAAAATGGCAATAATCACCCAATTCATCTACACATTCAATGCAATTCTTATCAAAATTTCAGATACTTTTATTGAAGGAATTGATAAACCAATCCTAAAATTCATACGGAAGTGCAAGTTACCCAGAATAGCCAATATAATTTTAAAAAGTAAGAATAAAGTTGGAGGACTCATACATCATAATTTCAAAACTTACTATAATGCCATAGTGATCAAGACAGTGTGATTCTGGCATAAGGATAGACATACAAACTCATGGAATACAAATGAGATTCCGTAACAAACTCTTACATTTATGGTCAGATTATTTTTGACAAGGGTGTCATGAATGTTCAATGGGGAAAAGAATAATCTTCTGAACAAACAATGCTGAGACAACTGTATATCCACATGCAAGAGAATAAGTTGGACTCCTTCCTTACACTATATACAGAAATTAACTGAAGATGGGTCATATATCTAAATATAAGAGCTAAAACTGTAAAATGTGGAAGAAAACGTTGGAGTAAATATTCACGACCTTGGGTTAGGCAGTGGTTTCTTAGATATGACATAATGATACAAGCAAGGAAAGAAAAAATATAAGTTAGATAATTTGGGCTTCATTAAAATTAAAACCTTTTGTGAGTCAAAGGATGCTATCAATAAAGTGAAAAAATAACCACAATATGGGAAAAATATTTGTAAATCATATATGTGACAAAGGACTTGGATAGAATATATAAAAATTATTACAACTTAACAGTAGAAAGACAAATAACTCAATTTTTAAATGGGCAAAGGATTTGAATAGACATTTCTCCAAAGAAGATATACAGATGGCACCTTTATGTATGTTCAACATCATTAATCATGAGACAAATGTATATCAAAATCACAAGGATATGTACAGAGAAATAGAAGTCCTAGAGGTGGAAGATTTTAATTTACTTCTCTGAGTGTAAGACAGATCAAGTAGGTCAGAACCTAAAAAAGAGATAGATCTAACAAACGTAAGTAGTATAGTTGATCTGATTGATAAGCAGTTTCACCATTAAGAGACCCTGGGGCCCTGTAATTTAAAGGACTCTGAATTTTGCAAACACATAAAACTGATTAAATAATACACAGGAGTCTCTTTCTCTCTGAATCTGATGCTCAGCATTGGCACAGAGTGACTAGAATTCCTAAACATCCATCTTTTCATTAACACCATTCAGGCCCCAGAGAAACACTTCACCACATCTCTTGCCCTATGTTTTTGAAACAAATGGGAACTATGTCCAAGTGACCTGAAACTTTGGAGGTTGTGCTTCTCTCTACATCACAGATGGAGACTGCTTCCGAGAGTGGGGAGCGTTAAGCTGAGGATGCTTGGTTAAGAGAAAAGACATATTAAGTAACTTGTCAAATTCTTACTCTCAGAGGGCATAAATGTTACAAATCCTGCCTAGTGAAGTATCATTTCCCAAGGTGCTAACAGTGGGATGCTGGAGCTAGCTCATACCAGCTTCCAAGAGCCAGTAGTTAAAAAGGCAGGAATTTTGCAAGCCAGATTTTAAATCACTGGTAGCCTTAAATGAAATTGGTAAATACTACTAATCAGGACACTACTAGTACTAATTAGTAATTAATTAGTCCTAATCCCCTCTCTCCCTATGCTGGTTTAGCAGCATACTGGTATGAAGTTTCCTTTTTTTTTTCTTTTTTTTGTCTAGTCATGTCCTTTTTCATTGTTCTGGAGGTACCCACAATTTAGCATGGTATTTGCAACAGTTTTGAAAGTGTGGTAGCTGAGGAAATTTTTGCAATATAAAATAATTAATGTTACTATTAAATTTATATATATGTAGGTATCTTACACTGTAAATGAACACTGAACGTTAAAATTGTGTATATTTTTGTAAAAATAATACAACTTTAAAAGTACATTAAAAAGTCAACTTTACTTTTGAAAGTTTATGAAAAATTCATATAGTCAGTAATTGTAGTTTATATTTTGCCTTTTAATTTAATATGTAATTTTAATATTGTAGAAGAAAAATAACATTCTTGAAAAATATACGAAAACTATTGGATTGGCCAAAAAGTTTGTTCGGTTTTTTCTGTAAGCTGGCTCTAGTAGTGCTTAGTTGTCTTTAACTTCTTTCGAAACAATTTTGTTAGATTGTATTGTGACAGCTGTCGTATCAGCTTGCATTAAAAAAAAAATCAAAATTGGTGAATTTTTTGTAGCCATTTTAATATTAAGATGGAAGAAAAAAGCAACGTTTGCGGTATATTACACTCTATCATTTCAAGAAAGGTAAAAATGCAGCTGAAACGCAAAAAAAGATTTGTGCAGTGTATGAAGAAGGTGCTGTGACTGATCGAACTTGTCAAAAGTGGTTTTTGAAGTTTCATGCTAGAGATTTGTCACTGGACTATGCTCCATGGTCAGGTAGACCAGTGGAAGTTGATAGTGATCCAATTGAGACATTAATTGAGAGCAATCATATACCACGTGGGAGACAGCCAACATACTCAAAATATCCAAATCAGGTGTTGAAAATCATTTGCACCAGCTTGGTTATGTTAATTGTTTGATGTTTGGGTTCCACATAAGTGAAGCTAAACCTTCTTGACCATGACCATATTTCCATGTGCAATTCTCTACAGAAACGTAACGAAAACGTTCTGTTTTCAAAACAAATTATGACGAGTGATGAAAAGTGGATACTGTACAACAAGGTGGAATGGAAGAGACCATGGGGCAAGCAAAATGAACCACCACCAACCACACCAAAGGACGGTCTTCATCCAAAGAAGGTGATGTTGTGTATATGGTGGGATCGGAAGGGAGTCTTCTATTATGAGCTCCTTCTGGAAAGCCAAACGATAAAGTCCAACAAGTACTGCTCCCAGTTAGACCAACTGAAAGCAGCACTCAACAAAAAGCGTCCAGAATTAGTCAACAGAAAATGCATAATCTTCCATCAGGATAACCCAAGACCGCATGTTTCTTTGATGACCAGACAAAAACTGTTACAGCTTGGCTGGGAAGTTCTGATTCATCTGCCATATTCACCAGATGTTGCACCTTCAGATTTCCATTTGTTTCTGTCTTTACAAAATTCTCTTAATGGAAAAAATTTCAATTCCCTGGAAGACTGTAAAAGGCACCTGGAGCACTTCTTTGCTCAAAAAGATTAAAAGTTTTGGGAAGATGGAATTATGAAGTTGCCTGAACAAAGGCAGAAGGTAGTGGAACAAAATGGTGAATATGTTGTTCAATAAAAGTTCTTGGTGAAAATGAAAAATGTTTCTTATTTTTACTTAAAAACTGAAGGCACTTTTTGGCCAACCCAATAATAATTTTTATGTTTGATTTAAGTGGGGTTTTTTTTGGTTTTTTGGCTTTTTTTGCAATGTCCAGCTACAAACCATTCTTGGCACCCACTGTTCTGAGCACTAAAGCATAGAAATAGCTGCTTCCTCTTTGCCCCAATGTCCCAGGTACAGCAGGGCAGCCACACCCGTGGTGCCAGCGGGTCCAGCATCTGCAGGGCAGAGTCCCCTCCTTCCCACCCAGTGATTTAAGTGTTTGATAAAAAATGTATTTGAATTTCATATATTTGATTACTAGTACCTTTCACATTTAACACATGATGATTTTTGGCAGTAGAACAAAAATGTATGAAAAAAATCTTAATCATTACAATATAATTTTGTTCATGGTTGCCAGGTGTTGGAGGAGTGACAAACGGTGAGTTAGTACTTAGGGAGTGGGGTTTCTGTTTGGGGTCATGAAAATGTTTTGGAACTAGATTCCACAACATGGTGAATACACTAAGTGCCATTGATTGTTCACTTTAAAATGGTAACTTTTATGTTATGTGAATTTCACCTAAATACAATTTTTTTAAATAAATAAAGCAATATAATTTTGTTGAAAGGAAGGCAAGAAAAAGAATTTTAGGGGATACATATATATAATAACTTATGAATTATATATGTCTTATTTTATTATCCATCCAAACATTGGCAGTACATCACCAAAACATCCAGACATGTGTAAAAGTAACTGAATTCTGTCATTTTATATTTTGCTGACTTTCAGTCATATAAAAACTCTACTTTTTTTTAACACATTACTCAATTTTGTTATTATGAACATATATTTACCAAAGTAGAAAAATAAACATTTTATTGAGTGCTAGTTTTAATGTATAACTTTTATAATTTTTAGACATAATGTGTAACTTTTAAATATTTAGATGTGATATCTTGGCCTATATTTGTGCTTCTGCCTCAGACTCCGCCTACTACAGTGTGTGATGTATCAAAAGTCAGTGAAAAGGACAAAATCTGGGCAGTTCTGGAAGCAGTTCATCCAATGATGCAGGGGAGAGTGTTAGATAACATGAGACACTTACCAAGCGCTATTTGGGGGTAAATGATGAAATTTTCAATTATGGATTAATTTTTAATCTGATTTCATATGTTTAATGTCAATGATTAATTTAGTGATATTTCAGTAGACAATTTACATAGAGAATGAAAGTTTAGAAGTTTATTACATCAGCAATATCGTTCCAAAGGACGTTGCCCATCTCTTAAAAAATGCATTATGATATATGGAATGTCTGAATATCAGTACTTAAAAGGGATAATTGTTTATCCATCAGTAGAGGTTTACCTACTTACTGATCTATTAAGTGTATCCAATAAGATACGGTTGGAGAAAATACGAGAAAAACGAAAAAGAGAATTTTACTTGCAGGGCATGTGTGTACCTTACAATAATAGGCACAGCAGAACAAAGAACTAAATATTACACGGCTGCCATAGAAAAGCTAAATGATCACTTGCTAAATTTCAACTAGAGTTGTTGGTGCTATTTAGAACTGTACTTTGAAATGGCGTTGACCAAAATAACTTTTTTTTTCCTGTCATTACATCCAGTTTTGCCATCATGAAATAACCTTAAGCATATGACAAATATCCTCTGGTAGCTCCAACTACAGAATAATTGTTATTCTCAGTCCTTAAAAAAAAGTTAGAGACTGCATACATTTTGAAGGTCAGGGACGTGACCTCCATTTCTTTTGTAGCTAACTTTCAGCACTCATGACTCTAGCTGTACTGAGGGCTGATGTCACATTATGATTCTAGGAGGGTTTGATTGACAATAGTGCATGATAGCCCATCCAAAAAATTAATCTGTGTTGGAAACAGTGAGATGCCCTCAAGACACTCAGTCAGTTGGTTCTTTTTTACTTTTTCTTAGAGATAGTAAGGATTATAGCAATTCTCCTCAGTTCTTGAGAAAAGGTACCACACAGACATCAGAGCAGCATCTTATGTCTGTATTTTCAGCACGTCAGCCAACTGATGAGGGAGGTTTCGTCTTCTTCACAATCATACTGAAATGTCAGTTTTGCAAAAGATAGAATCATATCCGTGCCAAATGTCTGGGTGGTGGGACCACACTGGGCCATGGCAGCACTATCTGTGATGACGGAAGAGCTTAAAAGGTGATCACAGAGGCATTGTTGCTCCATCCAAAGCGTCTTCCTTTGTCAGCACTTCAGAAACTCCTTCGTAACCATGGAGTTCGCAATAATCTTTCATGTGAAACATTTCAAAATGTCACATTACAGTTGTTATTCTTCCAGTAAGGGTTGAGTTTTCATGGAGCAAAAAGAGCAAAGAGGATAAGTGCTTTTGAACATCAACCCTGAGAAGGCAGGGACCAGTCCTTCTTCATGATCTGATAGCTATTTTAGTTCTCAAAGAAGCATAGAAAGATCTAGGCTTAGGCATGAAATAACTTTGTAGTTCCTGTACCCTAAAAGATTGAAATGGCCTTGAAGGTGAAATCTCACCTCAAACCCTCATGCCTACCGTTTATTTTCTCCATTCCCTTCAACCTGCAACTACGATCTACACTCTTTGACTTAACAATGACTTTTGTCATTAAACTGGGTTTTACATAAAACCAAAGTCCTAACTCAGTGATCCTACTTCTGCCCTCCTACCAACTTTGAGACTTCTGAGAACGGCAGGCTTGCCTTGTCTTGTCTCTTGCAAAACACAAAGGAAAATACCTTTGAGAAGAGAAATACATATATATTCATATATATAAATATAGTAGACTATACATATATATATATATTAATGTAGCAAATAGACTGTCAAAAAGGGCAAATGACAAGAAAAATTTCATTCATTTCTCCCCTGAACTATCAGAGAAATGACAGAGGACAGATCTCAAACACAATCCCTTTGGGTTGCAAGGCAAACCCTAAACTGTGCCCTGTCTTGAAGGAAAAGATCACAGCTCCTTTACTCAGCAAGAGATAAAAATACCACGTGTAGAAGAGCAAAGCCTGAGAGCTATCATTTCTCCTCTGACTTCTGCTTGCTGCAGTCTGCTGAAAGATGTCATGGCTGACCAACCCTCAAAAATAGACACTGTGATGGTGATATATTGTGGCCCTTGAAGAATTTAATTGTCAAATTGACATTTATCAAAAGCTTTAGTGCATTTGAAAGATAAATTGCGCAAGTTTGGTTCAGATCAAAGAGCCCCCGTCCTTCTCCATTCATAGCACAGGCTGGCTTCAGCAGGCAAGTCATGTGTGAAAAATGATCCCTCTCCACTCCCAGCTCCTCTAAGCACTGCACTGGTGACAGATAATCACAAATTTAAATGTTAGCCTCCTCTTCAGAAAGTTCTTAAAATAATGGAGAACCCATTGAGACCATTTGTATTTGAAAGGAATGCTAAATAATTTAGCATTGGGGAGAAGGATGTGCTGTGCTGGGCAGATAAATGTTGAAACCCCAGCCCAGACTCTCTTCAGCAGTTGCCACGCTAATTACAGATCAATTACTTCCCAGTTGTTTGCAACCTTATCAAAGAATGGTAAATTTACTGAGAGCAAAGTGTGATAAGATGACTTTTCATTATTACAGTAGATTTGTTGAAACAGCTCTGACACTGAGATTAATAAGAGCTCTCCCAGAGGTAATCGGATCCGTGCACATATAGGGAGAATCTAAGAGCTGAAAACCGGAAGCTGGACGCTATCATAAAAACCCTTCCTCTCATTAATTGTTATCATGAGTGTGTTGGCAATGCAGAAGGCCAGGAAATGACCCATTCACTGAAACTTGCCTGGAACAATGAAGCTCTTCACTCCCAAAGAGGCATACTGAAAATCAAAGGAAAGTAATGCATTTGGGTTTGGAAGCAAGAGAAGAATTTGTATGTGTATGGGGTGTGTGTGCGTGTGTGTGTGCGTGCGCGCACTAGCTGAATTCCATTTTCATTAGGACAATCACAAAGAGATGGGCTGTCCTATGTCACTATAAAAGGAAGTGTCAAAGTTTTCAGGGTGGATGTTAGTGGAATCACTTAAGGACCTGAGACCAGTAAGGATTTGGGCTGGCAGCTAGGGTCACACAGCAAAATTCCTCCTGGGACAGAGCGACTGGGAGGAAAAACGAAGGGTTCACAGCGGCCAGGGAATCGTTCAGATTGGAATAGGTAATGCATAATGTTCTTAACACAGGGCACAGTAGCTATGGGGCCCTATTTTTGTTTTATTTTTTTAATTGAGAAACAACTCACTGAGGAACTCTTACATTGGTTAATTCTAGCACCACTGTGCCAGTCTCCCAGCCATTCAGAGGCCATCTCCACACCTCCTGATAAGTCTGAGTGGGCACTGGAACACCTGTGGAATTGTTTATTCAATTTTGCAAGCTACTGCTATTTTAAATATATGCTCCGGTCAGAGGAATATGTGGGAAATAAAGAGAAATGTCCTCCCTGACTTGGGAACTAAAGTAATGTTTCAAATCCCAGTGGAAATGGATGAAGAGAAAAGCTGAGAGGCAAGAGCCAGCTTTTGAGGAATGGACAGTCTTTTATAAGACATTTTAGTAAACTCTTTCATAACTTTTTTCTGGCTTTTAAAGGAAATAAGAAACCATAGGGTAAAGGTCAGATCCCTTTGTGAATCGAAAACCCGTTAGGAAAGGAAAGGACTTGCTGGATTTGTGAGGCAGCATTTAGTGGTAGGACATGCATCCTCATGTCCTTGTTGAGTGTTGCTGATGGGCTTATGAACTAAATGCGGTTTTCCGTAAATGATGTTTAACTTAACATCTTGGGAATTCCATTCAATTAAGCTCTGTACTATTAACCTTTTTTTTGAACAGACTCAAATAAGTAAACTAATGCTCAAAGACAGAAAATAATTCTGCCCAGGTTACTTTCAGAACCAAATTTGAAGCCTTGTTGCAGATGTCAATGCCGGTGATTCTGTTCCCCTGAGGATAAGCCGTGGCAAATTTGAAGACTTTTCAGATACAACCAAGCAAACTAGGAAAGAGGCCAGGGGAAAGCATGTAGTATTTAATTTGTACAAATGAAAGGAAAGATGATAATGACTAGGGAAAGCTAATATAAACTTTGTCTACTTCAAACTTAATTCTCAAAACATACAAACTTAATTCATACACATCCCTACGGAAGGATCTTAGGAGTAATTGTCGACCAATCAATACATTTCTTCTAGTAGCCTGAGCCACACACACACGAAGAAAACAAGATGAAAAAGTAAGTCAATGTGGCATCAATAGTAATGCTTGTTTTTGTATGTTCACTTTGTGTCTTTTGGCCACTTCAGTGAAATAAAGCAAAAACGATACAAGAATAATAAAATATCCTCTTTAACATTTTTCTCCATCTTCTAGAAGAAGGTAGCAAGAAACCCAAAACAAATATTTGCATCCTTTTCTACTCAATAGGCTATTTGTAAGGTGATAATAGAAAGAGAAAGCTCAGAAAAGCCTTTGAAAACCACACAATGGAATTTCCAGCCTAAATTTCTCTCCTCTCCTCTCAGTCCTCTCCCTTTCCCATCTCTCCTCTCACTTGCTGAATTTGATTTATTTCTCTCTTGATGGTTATTTGGACGTAGCAACATAGTGCTTTTCACGTTCCTGTTGCAAATTTGTTTTCCTCCATTTTAAATATCAGGCTGGGAAAACTCTAGTGTGTGTCTGTGTGAGTTGCTATTACATGAAGGAGAGACAAGAGGAAGGGAGCTGGTGTGGTGTATGAATTACACATGGTGAGGTTATTTAGCATGGACTGTCTTGAAGCAGATGTGTTTGATGTATTCGAACACGTGCATATTCAAAACTCACAAGAGGTGTTAGGAAAGTTGATCAGTTCTCTCCATACTTCCTGCCCAGAATGTCAGAACAAAGGATCACTTGATGAAATTGAAGGGCAGAGGTTTATGTGGGGAGGGGGTACAAAATGAAAGGAAATTCCACTTCACATTACATTCATTCAACTTTCTGAATCTGCTTCCATGGAAATCCCTTATTTAATACTGTAGCTGGATTTTAATAAGGTTAATTTTCTCACTGATGGTACCACATGTACAAGGTTTCACTGAGATTATGATAAAAATAAGAAAATCTCTTGCTTTGGGTTGTAACCCATCCTTGGAATAATTAACTTGATTCTGTGCAGTGTTGGCAGCGTTATTTGAGGGAAATGTTGGAGTTATTTCCCCTCCTCACAAGCAGTGCTTTTGGATCATTATTGCGCTGGATGAATATTATCGCTTTAGAAAATCCTGCTAATGATAACCCTACGTCCACTTTGTTGAAGAGACTGCTTCATTTTGTGTTAGCTGTCATTTTCTTTTTCTTATTTTTTTTTTTGGCTGCGTTTGGGTCTTCATTGCTGCACCCAGGCTTTCTCTAGTTGCGGCGAGTGGGGGCTACTCTTCGTTGCGGCACGTGGGCTTCTCGTCGCGGTGGCTTCTCTTATTGTGGAGCACAGTCTCTAGGCACGCGGCCTTCAGTAGTTGCGGCACGCGGGCTCAGTAGTTGCGGCACGAGGGCCCTAGAGTGTGCGGGCTTCAGTAGTTGTGGCGCACGGGCTCAGGAGTTGTGGTACATGGGCTTGGTTGCTCCGCGGCATGTGGGATCTTCCTGGGCCAGGGATTGAACCCGTGTCCCCGGCATTGGCAGGCAGATTCTTAACCACCGTGCCACCAGGGAAGTCCCTAGCTATCATTTTCTAAAGCGTTGGGAGTGAGCCCCATTTTTAAATGTATACTTTTTTTCATTACACAAGTAATATATGCTCATTTTAGAAAATACAGAAAATTAAGGAAAGAAGAGAAAAACTGATATCACCCAGACAGTGCTACTGTTAACTTTTCAATGAATTTTCCTGTAATCCTGTATTTCCTGTACAAAGGATTTTGTTGCTGTCTAGTTGGCTGGTTTGTATAATATAAAATCATGCTTGTTTAGAATTTTACATCTTGCCTTTCTGACAACATTTTAACATAAGTATTTTCTATGTTATTGCATAGTCCTTATAATCATTGCAATGGTTGTATAACATTTCACTGAGATCATAGACTGTGGTTTACTAACCATTCCACTATTACTGAATATTTAGCTTGTTTTCTGTTTTTTGCTATTGTGTAGAATTGTTTCCTTGGAGTAAATTCCTGCAAGTTCTTTTACGGAGTCAAAGAACATGAATATTTTAAAAGACCTCACTAATTTGAAATGCAAATAACTAGGAGAAATAGATTGATAGGTTTGTTTGATTCCACGTTTCAATATTCAAATAATGAGACACTGCTTTCGGTAGGAGAATAGCAAAGACATCAGTTGTGAGCCATTTTGAGTGAACTGATGTCTGCCTCATTGTAAAGATAGGACCTGAGGTCTCTGCTGTGTACCAGTGCCCTTTATGGCTCCCATACCTTGTCAAGTGGCCATCATTTTTATGGGACATCAGTTCCCAAACTGGTTTGTTGACTCTTGTTAGCAACCTTTTGTCATTTTCACAAAGCACATTCTCAATTCCCCTGGTGCAAAACATCTACAATTGCTGCTCTAAAGATTCTTGATGGTATTTTTCTTTCACTACTTACATAAAATTGAATTTGCTTTCTTTTGCTTCTTAGGTGACAGAGTAAACTCACCCAGGCACACTCAAGGGCAAATATGCTAACACAAATAAAGGGAGTTGGGCTGGGTTTCAGAAAGAGTATTTTAGAATGGGGGAAAAGGTTTTAGACCATCTTAGAGGATTTTTTTAAAAGGATATTTAGACCATTTCCAGATCTCTTACCCACAACTTCCCTGGCCTAAGTGCTCCCCCACAGGAAGGAGAATTCCACCAGAGACAGACAGGGCCATTTTGTGGCAGTGGGTACCATCCTAACCCTGCAGCCTCGGGTGTCCCCTTATATTATCATAGTAGCAGAACTAGGAGGTCAAAATGCCACTTTCTGTCTATGGCAAAAATGGGACTGTCCTCGTTCTATGCCTGCCCCAAGGCCCTGCTCATCTTTTGCCCTGGATATGCTGTGATGTTATGTCAGGGTCTGTACCAGCCAGCTGTGTCACACGAGCTTCCTTCTGAGAAACAGATGGGCAGGGGGAGGTCTGTTCCAGAGTTTAGAGAAGCTAGGGCTTGCAGGTAAAGTTAAAGCAATGGTCATCTTCAGTGAGGGGGCTTTTATGCAAGAAAAATAAGAGTGTCCTCTAAGGCAGCCAATAGGCAAGGATAGTTCAGCGCTGTTAAATTTTTTAATAAATTGCCAACCTTAAAAAATTGGGCAAATTCACATGCAAATTTAGGTTTCTTATTTCTCATTTAAAAAATGAAAAGGGTAACCCTAGGCTTCATTTCCATTAAGTACTAGTCTGAGTGGTAACTCCACCCTCACACCATGAGACATTCTTTCCTGTTTACCATGGTTCCCATCTTTCCCTATTCATTTCTCACACCTTCCCACTTCAGTCACTCAGTTTCCTCTCCTGGCCAAGTAGGCACCTGAATTTGCAACCTTCGAGTTGCAAGAGTGTGGCTGGGAAGAATTGTGGGGTGCAGTATCCTATATCAAGCATGACAATACCTTGCCTTTCTCAAGGATTCCACAGTCTTTTCATTAGGGGCCAATGTCACTGGATAGTCTAACTCGGGGTCCTCAACCCCCAGGCTGCGGACTGGTACCAGATGCGCTATATTGATGAAATTCAATGTTCATATGAAATGATTAAATATATCTGTTTCTCCCTTTATGAAAAGAATCATACTTCCTTTCATAACTCCAGGTCTGATATTGGACCAGTCCATTTCGCAGACACCACAGCTGAGGAAATACCAGGACACAGGGACAAGAGGAGGGTGACAGTATATCTAGTACATATTAGCCTGTGATTCTTTTCAGCTAAATAGTAATTCTACCTCACTCTTTCCCTTCTGGGTTTCAGGGAAGAGAGATACATAAAAATGGCAAGAGGAGTTGGATGTACGTAATCCATTCATTGTTATGGAAGCTGAACTGTGGTCTCTTCTCTTTACTGCTTGTGCCATGTGACTAAGCCTTCCTAACAATATAGTGAGGAACTGAGATGCAGATTATGACAAGAATATTACCAACATGTGGACAGTCTTATATAGAACACTTTTAGGTTTTGTTTTATGAGAAAAGATAAGCATTGCACTAATAAATTAAAGTTTTTCACTTTGAACTCTTATTAATAGTTAATATTATTTATTAATAGGAAAACCAGATAGGAGATTTAAAAAAAAGCAGACTTAACAATATCCATTGAAATAATTCAGTTTGATATTAATGATAGGGGTCTCAATGGGGAGAGTGTTCCAGAACCTTCACTGATTTATTCATTTTACCAAGAAAAAGCACTGCATTGGATCAAAGTTAAGTTAATTACCAGAATGCATTTAGACATCCCTAAACAGAGGCTAAGGTCTTTATGAACATCTCTTTCGCTCTTGTCTGGAGATGAAACAGGAATATACCATTTAGAAGACCATGTAAATTATTCTCACCAAATCACCGAGCAAGTTTGAAATGACTTTACAGAAAAGTTTCTCCCTCAGGTGCCAAAGTGTCCTGGTGCCCACAGCGCTCTGAACGCCTGATCAGCCCTCTGGGTACTCTCCCTGGCTTCATCTCTTTCTCAACCCCTACTTCAAAAGCAGATGATAAAGGCCATACTCCCAGGCATATTTTCTAGCTGCAACTATTAGCATTTTCTTCTTATTCTTTTTTTGCAATTAAAAAAAGAAAAAAAAAGTAGAGCTCTTTTCCAAGTCGTTGCATTCCTTGTGGCTGCAGATGGGGCCACCTGCAAATCATTCTGCTCTCTCTCTGTCTCCAGAGGGAAAAAAGGCAGGCATTGTGTTTTCTGCCCCCGACTCCACTTCTCATCCTTGTGTCTCTCAAAGGACACCCCAGAAACACAATTGTCACATTTTAAGCGAGTGAGTGGAAAGTGAGAATTAGCAATTTCCAACCTTTTTTTTTTCCTAATCAAGGAGCGTTCTGTTTTTGCCAGCTCCCCTCTGGTGGAAAAGGTGCTTGGGTCTGACAAGAGTCTCTCCCTTTGTGGCACCGAGGCCCAGGGTGACACGAAGACAGAGACGGACCAGAGCTGCCGTGTTCCTTCATTAATTCAATGACCATGAAAAGTAAACTTTCCTGACACAGTTTTGTGGTTCACTGCTTTTATTCCCCTGTCCTCTCTGAGCACAGAACAACTTTTGACTTTACCTCAGTAATTAGCCAGCCTCAGACAGCTGAAATTTAAGTCCCTCTGAGAGGTGGTAAAAACAACTTAAAGAGCTATGACTAAAACCATTCGTCTACACCACCTTTTTAGAAGCTTCCGAAAACCTCTTTTTCGTTCAGAATTCTTCATCTTTGAATTTGAAGAAATCAGAGCCTGGGCAGAGTAATAAGTACTTAATTCTCAATAGATGGTCCCTAATTTGCCCAGGCCAACCTGTACATGATCCAGCCTGCAAAGAAAAATGAACCACCTGATCCATTTACTGTGCCTGTTAACAATCTAATTTCTAGAAACATCAGACGCCCAATACTTTATCTTAAGACCCTATTGCTCTCAGGCAAAATGCCAGTCTCCCTATTAAAAATCCTGAAAAAAGAAAGATTGGTGATTAAGACAAAAACCACACTCTGCATTAGGGACTAGCCTCTGACGTTCCACTTGCCCCCCAGGTGAAGGCAATCCATCTACCATGCCTTAAATGAGCCCGTATGACACTGGTGAATTTCAAAATCACCAGCAAAGCCAGCTTTGGAAAGAACTTCTGGAGTAATCCATCCCCGTGGATTTTGCCATTACTCCATTCTTCTTTCTCAAAAGCTCATCTCCTGGGTCTCTTTCCCTAAGTCAGCACTCAGCACCCCAGGGCTCTCTGTCAATCCTTCATCTGGTTCTGTCACCCCCTGTCCAGACCTATTACTTCTCCCTCCCGATTGCTGCTGAGCTCTCAGCCTCCATGCCTTCTCTTGAGACAGATCCAGGTTTCCTGCTACCCTCTTGGTACAAACTACAAATCTAAGACACCGACCCTAATTCAAGTTCTAGGAGAGCATCTGAGAGAATCTGTTGATCTTCTCTGTCTTCAAGAGTCTCCTAGAACAATACCCTGTCTTTACCTAAATCCTAGAAATGAGTCTAATAGTAGAGATTCCTTACCAGCCCGATCACAAGAAGAAGGTGGCTGCCAATTTCTCCCATGTAGTGGGCTGGCCCTGGTCATAAATATATGTGTGGGAAACTGAATTGAAGTTAGTAAACCTAGTATTTACTCTGACCTAAAATTATTTACTGGGAGGTCTTGTTGATGCTTTTCTATCGTGCTTTATAAACACAATTCTCTAAACTTATTTATGCTTTTCCTTTTTCAGCTTCAAAGCTATTCGCAACTGCACTCTCACTCCACACAAGTGTGTCATGATCAGTTGTGAGATGTCACAAGAAATTTGTTACCAGTAATAGCTTTTCTGAAGCCTGCAAAGCATTTGCTTTCTTTTTCTAAGAAGAGAGTTTTCCAGGCCATAGCAACCATCTCACAGTCTTGTTACAGCTAGAATAACACTGACAGCACCCTTGAGAGTGTGTTGCACATGTGCAAGTCATCTACCATGGATGATAAGGGAGAAAAAAGTTGACAAACTCCATGCTACAGCATTGGATCCGGTAACTGAATATAATAAGGGAGATTATTGGATCATTATTCCAATGGACTCCTATTTAATTAAACCGTATTCGTAGAAGAGCAAGGCAGATAGTTCACAGGAAGGAATAAGGCACCATGGTGACTCTGTGACCTAGAGAACACGCCAGATCAAAAAGCCTAGCAGCTCCTCTGCTCTGGCTGAACGCTGTCACGAGACAAAGCAAAGCCAGTGATGCCAGCATCCCCAGTTTTTCCAAAGAAACCAGAAATGCAGATTTTAATGTGAAGCCCCTCCATTTGTAAATGTAAGAATGTATGTAAAACATAAAACCTAATTTATAACTTGCTAAACTCTATCTGTGCCAGATGATACACAATTCTTGATACACGAGCAGCCAGGCTGGTCTACAGGTCACAGTTTGCAATTTCTGGATTAAACAAGATATTAACCATCAAGACTCAGCTGGACTCTATTTAGCATCCAAAGATGAGTGAGACCCAGTCCCTGACTGCAAGGAACTGATAAGGAAGAGAAGTAAAGCACCAGCCCTGGATAAGAGTAGGCAAATGTCGTCACCTTCCTCAGGAGAAGCACAAAATGCCATTCAGCCAGGAAGCAGAGGAACCCGAGTCAGAGAGAGCTTGAGTCTTATCCCGGTGTTGGTCCGCGTCTTAGTCAGCTTCTTGGCAGGGGCTGTGAGAGTCTGGCCCCTGAGCCCTCGTATAGCAGAGGAACGGCCTTCTATAGATCCGCCTCCACTGGTATTCGAGAGCAAACACAGGACTTCTTAATCAGGGCCCCCAGTCGCCTATTAGGTGACTTGCAGACACAGCCCCACATGCACAAGAGTTATGAGTGGATGACATATTTACACAGGGTAGGGAAAATAAAAGGCCTCTTCCTCTAGGCAGTTGCAGCCCCATGACAGGATGTTCAGCTTGGCTAGCAGATTATGGGATGGATTTCGTCCCCAGCCATGTCTCTGGCTGGGCATCCTTTAGCAGGACCCAAAATGCAGGGCATATTTACCAGGCAGCCCAGCTTCTCACCAACTTAGGTGTGCATCTCCAGATGTGCTTTTTTGGAACCTGGTAAAATGCAGACTGTGTTGAAAATGATTTTCCTGCAGCCTCTCTACCTGCCGTGTGGATGGAAATCAGGAGCCCTTGGGATGTGGAGCTATTTAAAAATAAATGTGGCATATGTAACCATAGCAAGCGATTATATCAATTCTAAATGGACTTTGCCCTAAGAAAAATAAAAAGCCAAGCTTTGGGGTTTTATTTCATTTGCCAGAACCCAAGTGAATTGAGCGTGATTGAAGTGTCTGTGTTTGGCTGGGCTCCTCTATGTAATGCTGGCTTGTTGGACTGGTTTGAGTGGACCCAGCTGTAAAACTAAGAAGCCCCTCTGGACACAATCTCTTCCCAGATGCCAAAAATACCTCCTCTTTGAGAAGCTGGAGGAATAATTCTGCTCCAACAATAGGACATTCTTTCTTCTTGAAGGTTTTATTTTTGCAGGGAATAGAAATGGAGCAGGAGGTTATTCTCTGCCACAAGGCAAGGCTCAAAGCAGGGACAAAGTCCTAACCTAGTTAGGAGACTGGGAATTTGATCCAGCATCCCGAAGAGAAAATTGTTCTATGTTTCTCTTTAGACACAGCAGCCTTGTCCTATCACGTGTGTGTGTGGGGTGGGCGCACACGCACTCACACATGCACATTTGTCCGTGTTGCCAGATGGGGACAAGAATCGCTAAGATTCTTGGAACCCAACTTTGTTTTTATTTCTGAAGGCATCTCACTCACCGAGTTTTTTCAAAAACCCCAGTGCTGAAATGTTTCACCAAGCTGTATTACAGCAACTTGGATTATGCTGCGGGCGGTATGTACATTCTCTTCCTACACATTGCTTTGTGGATTCTTGTGTAGCCATAACCTCTTTATGGAGAACTTACCCCCTCCTTTATTTTTCTCTCAGGGTGTACTCGGCACTTCTCCCATACAACCTTTAGAACGAATGTCTCCCAGTTTTATTTTAGCTCACCACTTAGTTTGAAACTCTTGCTTCTTGATTCAATTTGAACAACTGTGAGAGTTCGGATTGAAACAAAACCAAAAAGCGTTACCTCTCTGTCTGATGTTGACTTTCAAATTGGAGAGAGGACTCCTGGGGTTAAACAGAAGATGTGTGGTATCTTCTTGTAAGGAGCATTTTTTTTTTCTTTCTTTTTAATAGAAAACTTCTGACTGAGACAAAGAGGCCAGGAGGGTCTGTTGAAAAATCAGAACATCTCATGTGGCTATTCCAATGGAAAATAAAAAGCAACAGAAATCTTGTACAGCACCTCAGTCCCTATGCAGGAACCAAAACTGACTGAGTTAGGAGTGGTAATTTACCTCACTGGGGATCTAAAGTAATTAAACGGTGTTGCAAACCCAAACTGTGAATGAATTTAAGTCATCACTAGGGATGTGCAGTCCATCCTTGGGAAGAAAGTGAAAAATATGCATTCTGATGGCAAACAAGAAAGCTTTCCATTTGATTCTGTATTTCTTTATAGCATCTGCTTCTTGCTGTCTGTCACATTTGAGCTCATCGTCCTTATTCTAGCAATAAGAAAGCAATGTTATAGCTTGTTGTGCCGAAGTTGTGAAGGAAGCACAGACCTAGCTGAAGAAAGCAAGTCGTTATTTTGCTTAATTATTTCCGAAACGTCATCTCTTATACCATCCAGTCTTTTGTAACTACGAGGAGAAAATTGAATAACCACCCATTTCCCTAGAACAGCTTTAAAAAGTTTGCAGTCAATTTTTTCGGAGGGCCATGAAACATTCGATGATACGGGTAAGCCTGCAGGATGATAGGAGAGCCATTACATGTAATCAGGAAAAAAATATCATGGTGTATACAGGCAGATTGTTTCACATCGTTCAGTTAGTTTAGGTTAAGAAATGTTTTCTCTCAGGAAATGCCTTTAAACCAGGGCTACATTTTATTTAATGATGTGGAAAAATTCCACAAAATATCCTTATGAGAAATGTATTTAATTTTCTCTTTTTAAGCCAGTCAGCAAGTAAAGGGAGCTGCGTATTGCTCACATTACTAACACCGCCTGGCAGAGCACGTTGAAATATGCCTGGTCATGCACATCCGGAGGTAATGTTAGTTGGGAGCACTTGGTACGGTTGCTTAGCACTTTGTGGAAACTGATTGACTTCAGCTGCTGAAAATTTCTGTAGGGATGTGGACAGATGTTGAAACCCAGGGTAAACTCCCCTTGCCTCTTTCTGTCCTTAAGTAGAAAGGAATAAACAAACAGAAGTGCATCCTGGCATCACTAAGTAAGATCCTCACCTTCTCCTGGCTTTAATGACTATACTGAGGAAAGGGCATTTATGCCCTGATCTAAAAAGAGCAGTTATCAGCCTTGGCGTCATCAGGGTGTGCAGGGGCAGGGGGGCTGAAAAACCTCAGGAAATATGGCTGAGCCCCCAGTGTGTATCTTCCTTCGCTCTCATTCTGCCTACTGTACTAACTCAGTTGCTCTTGTTCAGAGTTTAGTCACAAACAGGTCACACTCTGTCCTTCCCTGGGTCATTCGGTTTCTCTCTCTGACCTTTGGTGGAGATGGGCTTGTTCCACGCCGCTTTATAAACACTGCAAGGCAGTCATGACGTTCTCAGAATATGTGGGATTCAGTTATGAAAACCACTGGGTTGACAGTGATAAAACAGTGTGCTAAATTATCTCTCCCCCCTACATTTACAATTTGCAAACTAATTTTTACTCCTGGTAAAAAGTAAACTGGAAAGATAGGCTGATTTTTGATAGAGGTAACTGATAGAAAATTCTTGTGCAAAATGAAATGTATCTGATTTAGTTAAGACTTCCTCTCTTATTTGACCTTCACTCCTGCTTCCAGCTCAAGGCTACTTGCTTGAACACTACAAAGAGAATGTGTGCTTTTTAGAAGTCAGATATGCAAAGGAAGAATTGTATCGGCAGGGCTGCTTAGGCATTTTAACTCTATTAAAGCGGTCACAGGATAGTGTTTTTTATAGGATCAACTTCTACAAATTTTAAATACGTACACTGAGACTGAAGTCCATACATGATCAGCAAATTACTAGAAAATCTATGTACTAACAAGGGTATGAGCATAATGAAATGATAGTCTTTGACCCTGGTAAAGACGTTAATCGTAATTATTTATTTTCCCGCCAAGGTTAATTGTTGGGAGTTTTCAATGTGCTAATTGCTATCAAGGAGAATGTCAGCTGTCAGTTAAAATGAAGTATTGTTGCTACATAGGAAGAGCTTCTGCCCTCCAGACTGTTGATTGACATTAGGCCATGGGTAAACTTCGGGGTATGGGACTGGTGCAGACGGTCCCTTGAAGCCAAGTGTCTGACTTAATCTAATGGGAGCAAAAAGGAACCAGTGTCCGGCAACACAGTATATCATCTCTTTGACCCAGAGACAGATGGTATCTCATGCATAATAGAGGTTATTCTACACAGAGCTTTCAGTTCCCTGGGAAATATACTAGTCTTCCTGACTAAGGACCAAGAGCTTCTCTTAAAGAAAAATCTTGCAAGAGAAATAAAGATCTCCCATAAATGATCAAATATTTGGTCCCCCTCACCAAGTGTCCTGTTTCATTAGTAGCTAACATCTGCTAATACTAAAATAAGCTGGCCATTGACCCCATAGTACAATAACCAATGGGTATGTGTGATACTACTGAGCAAGGGAAATAAATGTAATCTCTTTTGTAGGTAATCAACTGATGTCCTATTGCTTCTGATAGCTTTATATTACCTACTTGATAGAATAATATTTTTATACTTGTGGAGACAAATATAACTAATGATTGTAAAATATATACCTCCATGATTTTCCCACTATAATCTTTGACACAATATTCTATACTTGAGCTCTATATAGAGTGAAAACTTAATTCATATTTTTACTAATTCTCCTGGTTATTAGTTTCATACAGCGTCCCTCTTTTCCCCTTAGCACATAGGTTAAAATGGGGAGTTGCTCATATTACACTGAGGGCTTAAATAGCTCAACAAAGTCTCTAATAATTTTTCTGTATTCTAGAATAAAATAATGTTAGACTGTTCAGTTTCATACCATGTATTGGACCATCCATCTTGCACTCTCTATTTGGAGTCTTAATCCAGAGTGGACACCTTAACTCTTATTATGCTTGGCTATCCTAAATCTTTTTGAGTAGAGCTACCAGAATTAATTGCACTCTTTAAGATAAATATTTTAAGAAATGTCTTAATATTGGTATATTATAGTTCTTTGTTTCAACCATCTTTCCTGGTTATGGAAATGATACATATTCAAGAGACAAAATTTGGGGGAAAAAACAGAAAAATATAAATCACTTTTAGAAATTAATGTTGGATTATTTTTCTCCCCATTTTGTTTTCCTTCCCCAGAAAGAATTTAAATTGAATATTGATTTTATTTTTTACTTCAGAATATATCATGATTATAACAGCATAGTGATTCAATTAATCTTTGAAGAAAGTGTTTTAGAATTCAAGAGGTTCAGAGTTTTTAAATGTCTTGTATCTCTGGAGGACAAAACACCTTTCTAATTTCCAGAAATAATTCCTCTGCACTAATAGATGATGGGACCCAATTCTCAAACCTTTATTCAAGAAAAAAATCCCAGTGGAGCCTGATGTTTAGGTAAGTATGTAACACTGAGGCTGTATTTTACGTTCTGACCAATACCGTGGCCATTCACATGTGAGTCCTCCTGGGACCCCACAATGAATACCATCTGGCTTTGGAGAGTTGAAACACTTACATGTCTTAAGTGCTACGTAATGACTTCCTGGAAGAGACTTTAGTCTCCATCAAGATTTTGCTAAAAATGATTGCAGGAGAAATTTTTGTTTTACCTTAAACTTCTTTTGTTGAAACTGTATGTCTTAAATTCTCTATTCTTTGTTAAATTTATCTTTAGCAACAGATTTTTTTCATCCAGCTTCTAAACTATGATATGTAGTTTTCATAAAGGTTCTCAGCAATCTCTCTTTTGTACTGTGTATTTATCTACCCCATCCCATTGGAGTTTAATGTATGTATTTAACACCTCAATGGCTATAGCCAGGTAGATTTTTATTTTTTAGATTATATTTTACTTTAAAGAATTTCTGTTTTCTTTCTGAAGAAGTCATTTCTCTGCTTCATCACAAAGGGATTGCTCTTTCTTGCCCTTATGCTTTACTTCTCAAAAGCAAAGTGACCCTCAGTGCCTTTAACTCAACATGTTTATACAGCCTCAAGGCGGATTCTAGGCTGCTGTCTGTGGGTTGGGCGGCGGGGTGTGTGTGTGTGTGTTGGGATTTTGGGTTTTGGCTTTGGTTTTTATCTGTTCTCTGTACTAAATTTGTCCACAGGACTGTTGCTGCTGCTACTTACTGGGGCAAGAATTGTAGATTTGTAGACTCTCACTCAGTATTGAAAGGCTTCTCTTAGGTTTATTTCACATAGTGGTTCTTAACCTCTTGTATCTTATTTCTGACCAATGTGACTAAATCGTAAACTCCTTGAAGGCAAGGGAATGTAGCTTATCACTACTAATATATGTATCCCCGATGCTAGCACAGTGCCCGATGTATGAATTACTTGGTAAATATTGAATGAAAGGATGAATGAATGTCCCTGCATCTTACCTGATTCAAAATGCTCACTTTTTCTCAAGACTGACTTTTATTAGTTTGTGAAAATGTAAATATCATCTATAGACAGTTTTAAAGATATTATAATTGTGGAAGTATTTGTGGGAGTGAGTTCTCATGCTTTTACTAAAGCAAAAACAACCTTTAGAAGTAGTCACGATGCTGTTGCGAGTGGAAATAGAGATGGTGGAGAATTAATCCTTTGTAGTTGTTCTGAAGTCCCGTGTCTGCCTATCGCTGAAACCATCAATCTGGTGCCATTGCCCTCCTACCACTGCTTCCTCTCTGATTTCCTGCCTACCTGAACATCTCTGCTCAGACAACAACTCGGAGGGTACACCATCCCTCAAAGCCATTCTTCCATCAGTAGCTCTATCAGTAACAAGAATAACAGCAACGATAACCCTTGGCATGTGCCAGACACTGTGTAAGCATTTTAGAACTATTAACTCTTTAATCTCCCAACAATACTCTTAGAAGATACTATTCTTAAAGCCATTGTGCTGATTAGAGAACTGAGGTACCAAGAGGGTAACTCAATCAGAAGGTTACTACAGGACCTTCAAACCTAAGCAGCTTTGCTCCAAACCCCATGCTCCCAACTCCTCAAGCTGTTCTACCTTCCAGAAAATTCCTTATTATATTTCTTGCTCTAAAATCTTTTCCCTGTAACATCTACCCATCCATACAAGTTTCGTCCCCTTTCACATGACAGACTTTTAAATATTCAGTGTCACATCCCCCTGGATTGTCTGGTTTTGAGGCTCAGCTGCATTGTTTTTTTTCTATTAGATCACACACTGTGTAAGGGCTCTTGGATGCTCTGAATCCTACACCCTCCCCCCATTTTAATATCTTTATCATAAACTGAACCTAGTTTGGTAGAGGAATGGATTAGACTATAGGAGCCTCGTATTTTGGTGATAATGTCACCCTTAGAATCTCCTGGGACTGCATCACTTTATCTCTTCTTTGGCTAAGTTGATTTGAATGCCTTCTAAAACTCTGAAGTATCTCGCAAGTATATTCTAGTTTGGCCCTGTCTCTACCATTGTGTATAATTCTCCCTATTTAAACTTTCTTACCTGATGTAAACACCTCTCTGGATTATGATCAGTCATCTAACAAGCTCAGTTTCCCTCTCACCATGGCCTTTGTCATGGGCCCCACAGGTCACGCTATGTCCTCCTTGCTACAGATTAATTTGATCCTTTGATCCTCTGTTCCCTGCTCATCCCTTTTGTGTTCCTCTTGTGGGCAGAGGAACAGCCCAGCTCTTCTCCACCAATCTCAGGGAGGCTTGGGGTAGTAAATTGGCACTCACCTTGCAGACATATCAACTATGCTATTCCTACACCATGGTGGCACAGAGATACACGCAAGACCCCCGTAATCTCAAGGTTTGGGGGGGAAGGAGGAGAGTTAAAAGCAGCTCATTCTCACAAAGTAATAGGCATCCTAAATTCAAATGCCATAAAACCCTACAATCTGGGAGGGGAGGGTGTGGAGGGACTACAATTCCTGATTAATTTGGGGATGTTGCATTAGATTGTGTTGTTGAAATGTCGCAGAACTGTGGAAGAGATAAATTTTAAATGAAAACGTGTCACCAGTTTCTAGGAGAGGCCGTGGTGTCACTAGGGTCACCACCAGACCAGGAGCTATTGTGGGGAGTTTGATACATTATCATCGTTTATGCTTGCTTATTTTATCTTCCAGTAATAACTGGGCTGGCTTAGGAGGGGAAAAGGATGAACTGATGTAAATCAGTTCCACGAGGCAGCCAAGACTGGGGAGAAAGGCACGGCAGTCATTTTCTTTTTTGTGTGTCACCAGGGTGAGTGGACAGAGGAGGCCCTGGGACTCACACGAGCATGAGTCTGCTTTGTTGAAAAGAACCCAGCCTTGAAAATTTCCAAAATTTTTATAAGTTGAAGATTAAACAGGAAGGAGCTGTCTACCAAGAAAGTGAGAAAGATGTGAAGACTGTGTGATGTGAACAGTCCCTTATTGCCAATATAACTGGTCCCCTCTGACAGGGAAAGCCTGCCCTCAGAAGCTGATTCTGGGGGGTAGTGTGGCACCTCTTCTCTGCATTCTCAGTGGTTCTCAAAGTGTGGTCCCTGGAGCAGCAGCATTGACATCACCTGGGATCTTATTAGAAATTCAAATTATCAGGCCCACCCATACCTACTGTATCAGAAACTCTGGGGGTGGAGCCCAGCAATCTGTTTTAACAAGCTGTCCAGGGGATGCTGGTGTGCACTACTGTTGAAAACTAGTAGTTTATATCAGGGAGAAGTACAGAAATTGTCCTTCCCTAACCCAACACTGTATTCCAACAGGCTGATATTTGGTGAAAAAGCCAAACTGTAACCCCCAACCTAGGGTCAAAAAACAAACAAACAAAAAACCCCACAAAACATGGCCTGAAATTCCCTAAATAGTCCTTGAAACTTCTGGCCTATCATTTTGTTCCTTTTGCCTTTCTTTTACCTCCCTTGTTCACATGGAAAACTCCTATTCACCCTTTAAAGTCTTGTCCCACTGGTATTTCCTTTGTGAAAACTTTGCTGCGTCCTCTTCTTCCCATTCCAAAAGCCCGAACAGAGTTATGTGTACCTCCTCTCTATGAATTTTGCCCTTAGTCCTTTTGAGATCCACAAACATTGCTCTTCATTGTTCCTCCTTGGCCTTCCTTGCCCGCCTCCTTTTCCTCAGCCAAACCCTAAAGAGTGAGTAACCCCAGGGCTCTTTCATTTATGTTCTCCCCCTGGACCATCTCATCCATTGGCATGGCTTCAACTGCCATCATTTAGCTGATGATTTCAAAATCCATATCTCCAACCTAGACTTCTTCTCTGAGCTCCAGACCCTTATTACTAATGCCACCTGGACATCTTCATCTCAGAGAACCACAGAGAACCTCAAAGTCAGCATGTCTGATACGGAATGAAATACCTTTTCTCACCCACCATCTTCAACCCCTCATTTGCTTCATCTCCATTTCCTCCAGAGGTTGTCAGGCCATTCTTTCTGTGAACAATGCCAGAAACCCGGGTGCCCTTTTGGACTCCTTCCTGGCCCTCTCCCCCATTACCTAACTATCGCCTACTGTAATTCTATAGACCTTACCCTGTTAACTATCTCACATGTGCAACTGGAATAGTTTCCTAACTGGTCTCCTAGACTGCAGTTAGTTCCTCTCCCTCTGCCTACAATTCACCCTGTACACTTCAGGCAGAGAGGTCGTTCTGAAATGTAAATCTGATGATAGCACTGCCCTGCTTAAAACCTTCCTGGCTCTTCTATTCTATACTCCACAGGAGAGGACCAGACTCACTCATCTGGGTCTTGGTCAGACCCAGATCAACCCATCAACTACCCATTCAACCTTAACTTCTTTTTCTAACATTTTATTACAAAACCATTCAAAAATCCAGAAAAGTTGAGAGAATTTTACAGTGAACACCCACATACCCTCCACCTAGACTGTGCCATTAACATTTTACTATACCTATTTCATCACATATCAATCACATGATTTATCACATATCACGTAACAGTCCATCTATCCATCCCTCAATGCATCTATCGACCCATCTTATTTTTTGAGGCATTTCAAAGCCAGTTCAAATGTCAGTACACTTTCCCCCAAGCATTTCAGTATGCATATTATTAATTAGGGCTAAATATTTGTTTATGGTCTTGTTTTTATTTGAGGTAAAATTTATATGTAATGAAATGCACAAATCTTAAAGAAACATTCCATGAGTTTTGACACGTGTATAACCCAAACCCCTATATAGAACATCACCAACACTCCAGAAAGCTCCCACATGCTCCTTCCCAGTCAATTATTCGCCCCCCTCAGGCACTCACTGTTCTGACATTTTCTGCCGTAAATTACTTTTGCCTGTTCTAAAATTTCTTTTTCCCCCTCAGTATTGTTTTTGAGATTTGTTCATATCGTTGTCTGTAATCAGTATGGTTTTCCCCGTTTTATCGCAGTATTCCATTGCATAAATAGAGCAGAATTTGTTTCTACATTATCCTGTTGATGGACTATCTTTAGTTTTTAGCTATAATGAATAAATCTGCTATGAACATTATTGTACAAGCCTTTGTAGACACATGTTTTAATTTATCCTGGATAAATACCTAGGAGTAGAGTTTCTGGGTCATAAAGTAGATTGTACTAACTTTAGATTGTACTATTTTTCACTCCTACCAATAATATTTTCAAGTTCTAATCACTCTACATCCTCATCAAATTTCGATGTTGTCAGTTTTCTTTTTATTTTAGCCTTCCTCGTGGATACATACTGGTATTCATTGTAGTTTTAATTTACATTTCCCTGACGACTAATGTTGTTAAACATCTTCTTGTATACTTGTCCATTCATACATCTTCTTTTGGAAAGCATCTTCAAATCTTTTGTCCCCTTTATTTCTGAGTTATTTGACTTTATATTACTGAGTTGTAAAAGTTCTTTATTTTTTTTTAAATGATTGCTTTTATTTACTTATTTATTTAGTTTTGGTTGTGTTGGGTCTTCGTTGCTGTGCACAGGCTTTCTTTAGTTGTGTCGAGTGGAGGCTACTCTTTGTTGCAGTGTGCGGGCTTCTCATTGCGGTGGCTTCTCTCATTGCGGAGCACGGGCTCTAGGCACACGGGCTTCAGCAGTTGTGGCACGCGGACTCAGTTGTTGTGGCGCACGGGTTCTAGAGTGTAGGCTCAGTAGTTGTGGCACACGGGCTTAGTTGCTCCCCAGCATGAGGGATCTTCCCAGACCAGGGATCGAACCTATGTCCCCTGCATTGGCAGGCAGATTCTGAACCACTGCGCCACCAGGGAAGTCCCTGAGTTGTAAAAGTTCTTTAGATCCTGGATACCAGTCTTTTGTCGGATATCTATTTTACAAATATTTTCTCCCAGTCTTCATTTTGCCTATTCATTTTCTTAGTAGTGTCTTTTGATGAAAGAAGCTTTTCATTTAATGAAGACTAATTTACCAAAACATTTTTTATGGTTAGTGTTTCTTTGTCCCATTACACACACAGAAAAAACCTTAGCCTACCCCCAAATCATGAAGACATTCTTTTATGTTTTCTACTAAAATTTTATGGTGTTAGCTTTCATGTTTAGGTCTGTTATCCATCTTGAGTTAATGTATGTGTATATGTGAGGTAGAGGCCAAAGTTCACTTTTTTCAATATGGATATCCAATTTATTGATACTTATTTCCTTTTATTCATTGTACGACTTATTGACAAAAATTTCTTTTTCCTATTGGATTACTTTGGCACCTTTGCCAAAAGTCAAATGACCACCCGAGTGGGAGTGTCTTGCTCTGTATTCTGTTCCATTGCTCTGTGAATCCACAATCACACTGCTTTGATTACTGTAGCTTCCCAGAATATTGAAATCAGGTAGCGTAAGTTCTCCAACTTTGTTATTCTTTTTCAAGATTGCTTCAAATATTTGAAGTCTTTTACATTTTCATATAAATATTAGGATTGGCTTGTCAATTTCAAGAACTGCTGCTCATTGCGCCTTAACTTTTGATGTGCCACGTTCTACCCCCACTGTACCTGCAGACTCAGGGACAGTGAAGAAACTGCTCTCGGGCTTCCCTGGTGGCACAGTGGTTGAGAGTCCGCCTGCCAGTTCAGGGGACACGGGTTCGTGCCCCAATCCAGGAGGATCCCACATGCCACGGATCGGCTGGGTCCGTGAACCATGGCCGCTGAGCCTGCGCGTCCGGAGCTTGTGTTCCGCAACGGGAGAGGCCACAGCAGTGAGAGGCCCGCATACCGCAAAAACAAACAAACAAACAAACAAACTGCTCTCTTTCATAAACTCTTAGCTATATAGGGATTTAGCCAAAGGACAGATTTTTTAATAGCATATTTAAGGTTTGTTCTTAATTCTAGGTAAAAAAATTCCTCTTTCCATCTGACAGAAGTCATATAACCCCATTTCAATTTTACAGTGAATATTCTTCTACAAGGACAGATAGGAATGCACCTAAATGATTTACTATAATATAACTTTCCCCTAGAAGGAGAGGATTCTCTCATTTCATCATCAGACAATTGTTTCTTCTTGGGAGTCTCTTTTAACAAGCATTTATAGATAGACAATCTAGCTGATTTTCCTCTTCATTCTCTCCTTCCTCCTCTTCTTCATCATTATCAACACCATAGCTGACATTTATTGAGCCCTTAATCCTTGCCCCTGACTCTATGCTAAGAAATTTATTCATATCTCATTTAAACCTCACATTAGCCCTGTTTGGTCAGCTTTTACAGATGAGCAAACTAAAGCTCAGTGAGGTAAAGGACTTTTTTAAGGTCCAACAGGGAGTAAGTGGTGACACTGGGGCTCAAACTCAAGTGGTTCTTACTCTAAAGGCTGACACTTTAGGCATCTTCTATAAAAGGATGTCTTATTAAACCTGTGCAGTAGTATTTCCTTTGTTCATCTTGGGATCATTTAAAACTTTTATCATTATTGTTGCTGTTTCTGTAATAAAGTATCAGACATACCCTGAAATCATCTTCATATACTCCTCCAACTTCTGCAATTATGCAGTTCTTAAGACATCTGGAAAGCACAGTTGGTTCAGTTTGTTTTTGCATTACATGGGGGTTTTTTTTCCTCTTTTTTTTTTTTTTTTTTTTTTGAGGTACATGGACCTCTCACTGCTGTGGCCTCTCCCGTTGCGGAGCACAGGCTCCGGACGCGCAGGCTCAGCGGCCATGGCTCACGGGCCCAGCCGCTCCGCGGCATGTGGCATCTTCCCGGACCGAGGCACGAACCCGTGTTCCCTGCATTGGTAGGCGGACTCTCAACCACTGTGCCACCAGGGAAGCCCTACATGGGGTTTTATAGCCAAAGTAATTTAACCTTCCCATTTTCTCTTCACAGTGGCAAACTACTTTCATAGTGTCTAAGGATTCCTTTATACATCATGCATGTCTCATTCCAGTCCTAAGCTATCTTTATGTATAACTCAAAGTAAAGATTGTCATGCCCCACTGATTTCTATCATCCAGACATGTTGCCGAATTCCAATTATGATGACTCTTTCTGACTCAGCCATATAAATTCAACTGTGCAGTTTGGATTTTTAAATTTCACTATTAGCATAGAGATAGTCATTAATATATTTTTGCATTAAGCTACATATAATGCTTTGTACTGAACTCTTTATTTTGCTAAGAATGGAGCATATGTCTCATTATCCTTGCTCCTGAGTATGCAAACTTTCCTTAAAAAAAGGGAATACATATGTATACACACACGCACACATGCACACGCACACGCGCACACACACACACACACACTCTCTACTACAACTACATAGGTAACTTTAGCATTCTGTGCTTCTTAATTGACTCTCAAATGGGCAATTGAAAGCTTACCAGTTGTCTATATTGATACACAGTAACCTCTGCCGAGATCAGAATGGTGATCTCTTCCCTTGACAGAAACAGAGAAGAGTTAAAGGAGTCACACCCTGGAATCCTTGAGAAAATGGCTTTTTGTGAAGGTAAGTGGCAGAGGAAGAAAGAAACAATGACCCAGAGGAAAATATGCTTTCTATAATAACCACTGGCTAAAAAGAGACCCTCTATCACAAGTTCATCAGATGATGAGAAATACCTTATAGCTCAAATTGATCACGCATACTTTAGTGGGTATAAATACTGTTTTGAAGATATAAAATTAACTACAGGAATTTTCTTTCTGGTATCCATTCACCTTATTAAACAGACACCATATTTGTAAGCTTAATGGTTTTGGTAGAAAGCATAGCAAAAAAAAAAAAAAAAGGTTGGTACAGTCTCTGTTTAATTTTATAAAGATCACATAATAATGGTGACAGGTGGAGCCATGTGGGGGTAAAGGCAAATTGGTCTTCTGTCCCAGACGTCAAAGACGTGCTGCAGACATCAGGGAAATATCTCGTGGTTGGGAAAGGTAAAGAAACTCAGCAGGCTGGTCTTTGATACCTAGGGCTTTCATTTTTAATTAAAGAACATAACTCTGGTGAAAAGTCGTCATATCATCTGTTTTATATAGGGCTTGGATGATTGCTCTGTAAAGGAGATAATGATTGGGAATATGCCTAACGTAGTACCTAGAAGGTGCTACATATCTAATACAATTAAAAAAATAACATTTATTGATCATCATCTCAGAGAATACTCTCATCTCTGTGAAGGAGGCACAGCTATTATCCCCACATTACAGATGAGAAAACTGATTCTTAGAGCAGTCGAATAACCTTCCCAGAGTCACAATGCTAGGGAGTGGGTGATCCATGAGAAGTAAACAGAATGTCATTTCAAAGACTGCATCTACCCACAGGGCCATATTCTCAGAACCTTTCTTCCTTTCTTGGGTATAGATTAGATTCCTAACTTAGGTTTTCTGAAAGAGCTTTCTCATACACTGTGTGATAGAATCATTTCTTTCTCTACATGTATGACCTCATGGGAATAAAAACCCTATCTCCAGTATCTTTTCTTTCAGCCAAGGTACCACCCTGACCCCAGTGTAGAAAGATGTCCTCCCTTTCTTTGACAACATGTTATCACACCGCACAATTTTATCAACTTTACAGTCTGGAGACTTATCCCACTGTCTCTTTGTAATCTCTCATGCAACAGCCCAAAGCATTTGTCCTCCTCTGAGTAGGAACACGAAAAAGCTGCTCACTGTCTCTCATATAATAGTTTTTTTAGACACTCAGAGACTAATAACTAACATTTCCTGCCCCTACCTTTTCTTCTCTGAGTCAAATAATTCACCCTTCTCCTCCTCTTTGTCCTCCTTCTTCTTCTTCATATATAAATTATTTCCACAAAGGGCCTATTTCCACAATTGCTAATCATTTTAGTTCCTGTCCTCCAGACTCTTTCAGCATCTGGATGTTCAGTGGGTGTCATGAAGACATTGCCATACAGTACTGAGATTATGGCATCTGGGAAAAATTTTAAACATGTCCACACATGTTTAAAACAGGAATATTTTCTGTTGTTTTACAAATTACAGGCAAAACATTAAAGAAAATTATGGTTTTCCCAGTTCTCAGATGGTGTTTTGTCTAAACTAATGCAAGACAAGAAAGGTGGATTGGTTTTGGTTTTTGTTTTTGTTTTTTTTTTAATTTAATTTTTTTTTTTTTTCTGGTAGGCGGGCCTCTCACTGTTGTGGCCTCTCCCATTGCGGAGCACAGGCTCCGGACGCGCAGGCTCAGCGGCCATGGCTCACGGGCCCAGCCGCTCCGCGGCACGTGGGATCTTCCCGGACCGGGGCACGAACCCGTGTCCCCTGCATCGGCGGGCAGACTCTCAACCACTGCGCCACCAGGGAAGCCCTGGATTGGTTTTATATTGTTTTCCTTGTGTAAGAAAGATGTAGTCATTTTAGAAAGAAGTTATGCTCTCTAAATTTAGTGATTATCCATATTCATATATTTGAATGTATAACATGAGGGATGCCAATAGACTATAGAAATTTAGAGGAAAAGAAGTCACTCATCTAACAGAATCAGGCAAGTCTTCACAGAAGAGGTAGCATTTGTGATAGATTTTAAAGCATAAGTACTATGACAAAGAACTGGGAAGAAGGAGAAGTTCAAAGTGGAAAAACATCATAATCAAAAGCCTGAAGAAATAAAAAACGTTTTGTTTGGAGAAGAGGGAAATGGTTCCATTCTGTGTCATCCACTTTGGTTGGTGTGTCAAGAAACATTAGGCAATAAGGCTGGAGATGGATATTGGGGCCAGATTATTTAAGAGATTTAAGCAAAGCTGAATTCCCTTTACAAAAGTAATTCTGACAACGGAATATACAATGAGATTTTCAGTAGGGAGATCAGTTTTGAAGCTGATGAGATTACAACAATCGAGACTGATCTGGATTGAGGACTTATCATGTGTCCAGTGGAGAGTCAAGACTATAAAGTGTAATATGAAAAGTCTATGGTTCCAAGAAGAAGAAAAATAAGAAAAAGCTTTTGAATTTGATGGTTAGGAGATCATTGGCTAACTCTGAATGGAAAGTTATCAGGAGAATGGAGAAAAGCGAGCTGAGATTGGTCAACAGGAGTGAAGCAAAGGAAAACAACATGATGGCAACTTGAGCATCTAGGGGTGTTTTCTTGTTGGTTGGTTTGTAGGATATGGGACTAAAACTTTTGTTTTTTTGGCCAATGTCAGGGGGCTAGTGGAGAGAGACACATTAAGGAGGCAGAAAAAATGAAAGTCCCAAAGAGGATGAGAAAAGATGACAAAGATGGAGGCATGGTCTTGGCAAGCATAAGAGGTATGTTTTCTGAGATAATAACAGGGAGAAAGTAAAAGAATCAAATTATGGGAGATTTTGAGATCAAGAGGCGGGAAGTTGAGGGAGCTCATATTGTCTGACATTAGTTCTTTCGTTAAATGGATGAGGGGTCATCTATGAGTAGTGATGGGAAGAAATGGTGCCTGGATTTTAAGGGGTAAAGAAGAGTTAGTGTAAGCTCCATGGAGACGCAATAAAGAGCAGTTAAGAAATCAGTTACGAAGCAGCAGTGAGTGCCCAACTAGGAAAGGTGAATAGCTCATATACAGAACGAGCATCTGTAGGATATTTAATGCAATGACAGCAGGACATCTGATAAGTTCTTCATTTGCCTTGTTGATGATTTCATCTCTCAGATGTAGAGGAATTGATCAGGAAATTAGCAATTTGTTCTTAATTCTGATGAACAAGAAGGAAAAATGCTAGGAATAATGGGAACAGTGATTATTTCACTTAAAAGTAGGTAACATAGTTGGACAGATAGTCTAGATACTAGGCAAGTTAATGTCTGAAAAGTCCCATGAGCTCAGCAATGTATGAATACAAGAAGGCGTGAGTGGCACATAACCATGCTAAATATAAAGAGAAACATAAATCACTTTTAAAACTGACACAAAGACCTAACTAAGAATAAATTTTGGGAGACATGAATTAAGAGGAACATGAGTGAAAACTATTTAAGGAAATTGACAATATATTCCTTATATGTCAATGCTGGGATGTGACCAGTTTGAGCTTGGACTGTGTTGCTAAAAGTACAACCACCCAATTGGACTGAGTTTTGGTTGCCATGTCCAAAAAGATGTCAAATATTAACTCTACTGTTGTCTTGGATTTTTGCAGTAGGCCCCAAAGGACATGCATAGTACAAGAGTGATCAAAGTCCTCCCATGTCCCAAAGGGGTGTGCTAGATCAATTTCATGGAACATGTTAACAGATCATAAGTCCAGTTTGGTCAGCAAGAGCTCATCACCCACTTCAATAGGAGGTAAAGAGAGGAGCATACTCTTCTCATTAAGCCAGGAGAGGGAGGCTTCAAGAGAACATCCTGAGAGCTTGGCACTTACTTCCTGAAGTTTGAGGCACAGAGACATTCACATCTACCTGTCCCCATAAGTCTAAGATGGACAATCTAGGTGCAGGGACCCCTGAGGAGTACAGCAATGAGAAGATAATGTTGGGAGGGAAATGTGCCGCCTTTAGCTACAGGGAAAGGGTAATTTCCCGGGGTTGGTTTGTGGGCTCAGCTCAGCAGGAGAACACAGGCCTGGAGGTGCAATGTGCCCAGGAACCCAGGGTGTGAACAAAGTTGTAAGTGACCAGCCAGAGGGGAGGAACCATTGTTTAGATCGATGTTTCTCAAACTTTAGCCTGCATTAGAATCACCCAGAGGGCTTGTTAAAACACAGATTCCTGGGCCATACTTCTAGGGTTTCTGATTCCTTAGGATGGAAGGGCTCCAAAATGTGTATTTCTAACAAACTCCCAGGTGATGATAAATTTTTCATTTGTGGACCACACTTTGAGAAGCAGTGGCTTAGGTGTCACCAGCAGAGCATCTCTGAGGAACAGGCAAAAGTGCCGCATAAGAGAATCAGCTTTGCATATGTCTTATGCCTAGAGGACATCAACAGACCTAACTGTACCAGCCAGTTTCCCCTAGTCTCTTCTACCCCAGGCCAGCCCTGGCGTGGTTGGGAACAGCAGCTGGTGAGAAGAAGAGGAAGAGCTATGAAACAGTAAAGCAGGCAACCACACTGCTCCCAACTCCAGGCTTCAAAGACTGGGTCAGATCTGAGCAGGAGTGGGGGGTAAGCCCTAAACTGGACATGTATTTGGAATTTTGACTAAACTGGGGTGGATTAGACTGGGACAGAGTTATTAGATTTTTAGTGCCCAAACAAAGGGACTAATAATATTTCCCATAGTGGAAAATCTATGGGGTCTGTTTCAAATTTTGTACACAGATGGAAAAAGAACTGGTTTGAAAAGAATGGATACAAGAATAAAGTTGATTGAGCCCAGCTTGTTTAATCAGCCAATTACACATTTCTCAAGAATGGTATTTTTCAAATTCCTAGCAAGTCCAGAGAAGTACAGCCAGGACAACAGGGCCCTAGAAACCTCACCAGAGAAGCACCCATGCAAGAAAATAGGGAGTTTCAGCATGGAGAAGATTGAGGAGACATAATGACACACTTAAAGTACTAAAGGGCCACCTTGTCAAGGAAGGATTTGCCTTTTATGTTGTGGCAGGGGCCACAGTTAGTTTAAGTTAGTGGAAGTTAAGGGAGGAGTCTGCTTAGGCTCCACATAAGGAAGATACAACAACTAAAGCCATGTTATTGACACCAAGGGATGGCCACTTGCCTGGAATGTTGAAGAGAGTTTTTCACACGGTGGAGGGGAGGTTTTGGATACTCCCTAAGCACATCAGCTCTACAGCAACATTTCATAGCCGGCATGGCGAAAGGTGGGTTCTCCAGGCTGGGGCCATCAGGACTGGCCTGGCTCCCTGCCCCTGCTTTCCTCTGTGTATGTCAGCCGAGACCACCAGCCTGTACTGCAGCTCAGTCCTCCTTGGGCTCCAGGACTACTGCTGAGGCAACCTGAGGGCAATGCAGGGTTCTGGTGAGGGCAATTGCACACTCATGGTTTTTGGTTAGTTGAAATTTGGTAAATTGGCCTATGCAATCAGGCCTTTCTACAATAAAGTTACCAACAACTCAGGATGACTGGAACCTGCCTGGTACCCAAGACTCTTTCTTTCTCTTGACGGTGCCTTCTCTGCTGTCCTCAATCACGCACCACAGCAAGAGCACTGTTGAAGCGACTGACCAGGGGCTCATGATGAGAAACCAGGGAAGTCAGAGACAGGGTGAGATACATGGAGTGTCAAAACACAGACAGGGGGCTTCCCTAGTGGCACAGTGGTTGAGAGTCCGCCTGCTGATGCAGGGGACACGGGTTCGTGCCCCAGTCTGGGAAGATCCCACATGCCGCGGAGCGGCTAGGCTCGTGAGCCATGGCTGCTGAGCCTGCGCATCCGGATCCTGTGCTCTGCAATAGGAGAGGCCACAACAGTGAGAGGCCCGCGTACCGCAAAAAAAAAAAAAAAAAAAAAAAAAAAAGACAGGGCCACTAGAAAGATGATGAGCATTTACAACAATGGAGGTGGAAGGAGGAGAAGGGTAATATGATACTGTGCCTGACTGTAAAATGCGGACGTTTGTTTGTTAGGCCTTGTTTGTTCAATCACGGACAAGAATGGTGATTAGTCATGCTAATCAAAATTTTGAGCAGACAGAAAGGTGTTGTGTCTCTAGCCCAAATGTTGACATAATCGTATAATAATCTGGGATCAATAAATTCTTAATCCTCAGCCTCAAATAGCTTCCAAATGTCCACAAGGGGGCAGAAAAATATTAGTGGGGTCAGGGGACCACAAGAAAGTGATTGTGACAGCTGCAGGCCTTAGCCTTTACTTTGTGAAACAATGGCTTTTAGACAATGTCTTTCCAATTTGTTTTCAACGTTGCAGCCAGAGTGCTCTTTCAAAACACAAATCTGATCATGTCACCAACCTGCTTAAAACCCTTGAATGGCATCCCACTGTTCTCGGAATAAAGACTAAACCCTTAACTAGGAGCCGCACAGCCAGGCCCCTGTGAGGGTTGAGCTTGGGGGCGGGATCGACCTTTGCGCATGCTCTTCTCTGGGTATCGGCTGCTTTCCCCGACCCCTTCCTTGGTTAGCTTTAACTCAACCTGGTTCTCAGCTCAAATAGCCCTTTCTCAGGGAAGCCTTTCCGTGTCCCTGCACCCCGCTTCCACCTTGAGTCCTTTGTTCTTTGCTTTTTAGAGGCCTCCATTCTTTTCTTTTAAAGCACTTATCTCAGTTTGTAATTACACATTCATCAGTGCCAGTATTGTTTACTGCTCTCCCCCTCTCCCCACTATCCTCTCAGCCCCAGGAATGAGAAAGGTCTTTTTTGTTCACCTTCTTGTCCTGGAGCCTGACATTGTGCCTAGCTCATGGGAGGCCCTCAATGCCTTTTTTGTTGAATGGGTGAAAGGACTGCTTAAACTGTGCTTTCCCTCTGAAATTTTGAAATCTCTAAAGAGAGGAAAGTGTTAACCAGACATCAGAACAAAATTCTTAGTGATGTTTCCTCTGCCTCCATGCAGTGATTTATTTTAAAATGCAGAACCCTATGAGCTCTAATCTTCCGTCATATTATATAGAAATCAGTTCATCATAATAACCCTCTAACTCTACCTGGTATTCTCATTTATTCCCTATTTTCTCTGGAATGAATTTAAGTAGTCCTTCTTAGGATTCATCTTCTTTTGGTATATAGAACATTGTATTTTAGGTTAATTCAGTTGGGATTTTATTTAAAGGCACCCTAAGTTACAGACATTGACAGGTAAACGTTTATGAAAAGATAATATATATGTACTCTGTATGTGTGTATGTCTATCAATCCATCTAAAAATATGTGTTTTCATGACTTGAAATAGAAAAGATTGGATTTAGGCAAGGAAATCTTTACAATGTCGAAGTTTCCACCTCCAGATTCTTACCCTCTCCAGCTAAATTCTGCAGGATTTGGTAGAATAAGCAGACAGTCGTGATTTCCTGATGACTGACTGAAGGACATGTACTTCCCCTCCTAATGAAATCCTTAAATAGTGAGTCATAATGCCAGAGGCACTGTTCTCCGAGACTCCATCTCTGCCTATTTCTAATTCCAAGTTCTGAAAAGAGAACAAGTCTAGATCCAGCCCTTTAGATCTCTGTGTGGGACTGAAGTATACATTTCCTTTGCAACTTCTTGCTCTCTTTCCTGTATCTTCTGCAGTGAACTGACAGCCACTGGGCAGGAGTGGTCAACTTTAGTGACTGTGATGACAACAGAGAATAAAGAACCCACTGTCACTTGCTGACCGTGCCATGGTGGTCAATGTCTCTTTCAGAAAGCCACAAAAATGGACATTTAATCATTTATTGAGTCATGGTAGAGCCTAAGCCAAATAATCTAGGCAAACAGCTTCCACTATGACTATTACAAATGGCAAACTCTTATAAAACCTGGTTATTTCCTTCAACAGTATCTGGCTGATACTTCTGGCCCTCAGAAAAGATATTTTCTTGAGGTATGTGGAAAGAGGAAACAACTCTTCCTTTTATTCTGCAATACCCCCTAACTATTGTTCTATTTGTCACCATATTTTCACAGCCAGATTTCTTGAATGGGTCTATAAGCCCTGTCTCCTTTTCTTCACCACCTAGTTTTTCCTGAACTCCTTGTTTGTCTTCCCACGAAATGACTAAATCTTTTCTCACAAAGATGCTAGAAATCTACTCCAATAACTTTTTAATATTAGTTTCCCAACTTGATATTGAGTTGGCTATTCCCATTCTTCCTGTTCTTTCTAAAACGTCTAGTTTCATTGGCCCTGACTTGACCCTGAGGCTTCAGGGTCAGATCTCTGAAGAGATTCTCTTCCTTTTCATGAGACAGTTTTCTGGATTTTAGCTGCCTGTGCCAGACACCAGCAAACTCCAGGGCCCAGCTTTGTCTTGGTTTCCTTTTTACTTTTCTGTCAGAGTTCTCATTCATGTTCACATTTTCAACTATTTCCTTTTTCAAGTGAGTCCCAAAGTTTCTTCCGTAGCCCTTAATTCTTTTCCAGAATTTCAACCTCACAACTTGCTCATCTGGTTGAATATCTCATGTCACTGACTATCTTGCTAACACTTTCACATCTCCATGTCCCCTGTTTCCCCTTCCTATCCCTCCAAGTCAATATCTTCCACTCCCTGAGACTTGAAAGCTCACATTTGTCTTTGACTCCTTCTCATACAGTTTCTGTATCTAGTCAGTGATTAAAGTCTTCTCTATATGCCTCTAATGTCTGTCCTGTTTCCCATGGCCACTGCCATTACTAAGGTTCAGGATATTTTGCATCATGTCTAGATTTTGACAATATACTTCTAACTGGTTTCCCAATAATGCCTTCCCCTCTCCAATCCATGCTGCCTCCTGCTCTCAGAAGAATCATTTTACCACTTAAAGCATCATTGTCTATAAGAAAAATTCCAAATATCCAGGTGTGGCAGGAAAACACCTTGAAATATTAGTTAATAGGAGCTCTCCCCATCTATTTTTCCCTACCCCATTCCACAAAGGCAGCCCAGCTTTTTGGCTGTCTTCTTCCTTGGAGGGAAATTTGTATTAACTGATACCTTGCAAGGCACATTCTTAAAACCTGAGTTCCCTGAAGACTTTGAAGTTAGCCACAGGAGAGAGAGAGAGTGATTACTTAAGATTGAGAGAAGGGCATAAAGTTTGCTGAGATAGAGAACTGAGTGTGTCCTTTGTGGCAATGTCCCCCGCAAAAGGCACAACTTCACAAACATTGGCTTTAGGTTCTACCCAGGGGGTGAGACCATGTTCAAAGCCTTAGCAAAGATTTCTATATGTCACTGTGTCTCAAAACAGCAGAGCCACAAAACTTTAAGGGGCCATTATGGGCTCAGTAAATAAGAATGGTCATCATCTTCAGACTGGAATATGGTCAGCATCTTCAAATTGGAATAGACAGTTAGCAGTCTGATCCCTTTTTCTCTGGGATCCAGGCAAGCTCCCCGATTCTGTGTGATCCTGGAATGGGGAACAGCAAAATAATGACTGAAATGACTGGGCGGACCCTCCAGTTTCTGGTTATTTGGTTAGAGGTCATCTGCAAGTTGTATGGAACATCTCATTGGCCATCCTCTGAGCAGTGCTCTGCTGGGATCTCCAGAAAGATACACACTCAGTTCCAGAAAACACACCTTTTTAACTTACCAAGAGCATTTCCCATTGGGTTTCTTCATCCAAAGCTCCTAAGGCACATCTCAGTTGGGACACTCTGCCAGTGATACCATAGGTGAGTGCATCACCATAGGTGGGTGCATCACCATAGGTGAGTGCATCCTAAGGCCAAAAGATGACCCTGTCATTTTCTTTACACTTCAGTCCAAAAAACAACTCCACCCACTTAGCACCTCTGCATGTAGCTTGGTAAATATTATCATCACACATTGATCCTGACTATTTAGCTCATGGGTGGGTGCTTTGAATAAGTCCTAGATGATATGCAACTTGAGGACTGGAATTGTGTCTTTTGCACCTTTCCTATCTCTAGTTCTCATTACACCTCTGTACTTAAGTGCTCAGCAGAAAACTTTTGAGCTGAAGTGAATGGAACTGAACCCTTGAATTGACAGTGATGCACCTCCATGGCTCTGTGTAGCTCTGATGCAGACGGACATCTCAGGGCCCTCTTAGTTCCAGAAGTCTGTACCCTCCACTTCTCCCTAGAAGCACAGAGAATGTTGATAGCCTCAAAGGGTTCAGAAAGCAGCAGGAGCAGAAGCCTTGCAGCCAACCACATATATATATATATATTTTTATCCTTAGTGGGCACTATTGATTGTTGGGCCTGACATGAAACGTAGGCTTTAAGGCAGTTCCCTGCTAGCTTTAGTTCATTTTCATTTGTACCAAATGAAAGCTTTCCAAGAATGTCCATTTATAATCTAGAAAGGTTTATTAGGTATGTATGTGTTACTGTCCGAAAAATTAAATTCCAAAGAAAATCATTCGTTATGTAATATGGGAAAAGAATGACTCTAAAGACAAAAGTCAACTGTATTTGAACGAATTACCCATTTAGGTTGGGCTTTGTCTCCCTATTCTTCATTAAGGATTAATCAATTTCTTAGAAGGAAAACTTACTATGCAGTGACTCCATATCAGTATTTAATGTAATAGTGCCTAGAGCACCGGATTGACTTTCTTATTGTGAAAATGAGAAAGGAAATTCAGACTCTGTCCTATTTTCTAATGGTGGGAGCCTCAGATAAATTACAATTTTGTTGCTCTTTATACCCTAGGAATGATAATGATCAAGTTCTTTGTGTTCATTGATATGTTCTTGCTAGTTTCATTTTGTCAGACTTAACTGCAGTGTTTAATGTTATTGATCAGTCTGAAAAGTGCTAGGATGCCCCAACACTCCTATGGTTATGTGGTTGGCTCTACCTTGTCAAAACATGAGGCTTATTTGTCTTCTCTATTGGATTCCTAAGATATCCACTGTTTCCCTACATTCTCTGAAGGTGGTCCCCTAATGTACTAATATTCATAGCATAGTAGCCAAATTCCCAACAGATTTTTGCTTTCATTCTTATATCTACTACATTCAGGAAAAGCTTAATATATTCCCGACAATTGACAATCCTCCTGTTATTTCTCTGCTGCCAGCGTATCTGTCTCTCAGTGTAAGTAAGATATGGTGATTCTGCTGCTGCCTAGATATTGACTCTGATAACATCAAGTTTGTCTAACACAAAAGACAGGACATTTGATAAATAAGAACAGGAAAGGTAGCAGACACTACCCAAAATGTATACAGGTATATAGTTCAGGCCAGGGTCTTATTGTATTGTTTGGGTGGTCAAGCAGCAGGAGTGGGGTCCTGCCTTTGTTGCTATTGGTTTTCCTTCTGGGATGCCTGACAGCATAGACATGAGAAAGCTGCTCTTATCAGGCAGTCAGACCTGAAGTGTCCTCATTTTGTCCTTGAGTCTGGTTATAAATGATTCTAGAAAAGCTCCATGAAATAAAAGTTCCCAAGATTATCCCCTGCAAGAGCATCCCCTTAAAGTGTTCCCTAAGAGCATCTTCTCTAGCGCTCATTGCTGGACTCTCTCATTAGCAGATTTGCACAAGTGAGTAAGACTTCTCCATGGACTTGAGTGTGGTTGGAACAAATAAAATTAAGTACATAGAAAAGTACCTTGGTGACAAACCAATCAGATCATCAAGTGCCTTTAGAGAATCCATTTCTGAAAAAGTAATTCAGCCCCGAATTGTAATAGATATATTAAAGCCAAATACAGTTCTCGTTCTTATAGCTTTCACCCCTGGCCTTTCCTGTTGCTTTAAGACCACTATATTTTGGACCATATATTACTGTTGCCATCCAAATAACTCAGGACAAAGAAATTATCTCTTCATTGCAGGACAGCTCACCACAAATACCTACATGATACCCTCACCCCTCATCTGTAGACCACTCTCTTTCCCAGATTTCTGTGGTGAGTGGGTTTGAAGTCAGCCGGCCAGCTGCAGAGTGGAGAACACTCATTAGTCATCCCTGTAGAAATAAACTTCTGATGATACATTGTTTATCCAAACAGAGCTTTACTTCCAACTGTGTAACAACTGGACATATATATATATACATAGTTGAATATATGTATTCCATATATGTGTGTGTGTGTGTGTGTGTGTGTGTGTGTATATATATTTGTATAAAGTAACTGATTATACAAATGTAGACATAATGTGAATAATCCTTGAGTTGTGAGGCTCCTAAGAAAATACTTTGGAGCATACACTGAGGGCTGAGACATTTTTATTGGGTGTAGAAAATATCCATTCATTCTTCTTCCTTTGATATCATTGTTATCTTTGAGGTTTTCTCAGGTTATGTAATTTGGGTGAAGCAGACTCCAGCTCCAGCTTCAAGGGTGGGCATGTGACCCAGGCTCGCTGCTCAGATCCTTCCATCTCCTTGGGTTTGACTTAGAGATGGGCTCATGATCCTGTCTGAGACAATGAGACTCAATTCTAGGATGTCAGAGTAACTGTTGGGTTAAAACTCCCTGGTTGCGGGTAGTCATCTTGAAGCTAAGAGTAGAGAGACAATGTAAGAATGGAGCCAACACAGTGGATGGTAGAGCCAAGAGGTGGAAAGAGCCAGTGCTCTGATGGTATAGAATATACAGTTAGGTACATTATGAATTATCTCTTTTGCTTATTCTAGTTGAAGTTGAAACTTTGTCACTTGAAGCCAAAATAGAACTGAATAATCCATGGATTTACTAATTGGGTAGGTTAAGGAAATGCTGCACACACAGTGTGTTAGTATTTCAGCAAGGAATCTGACAGTGTTTCTCATGAAAACCTTGTGGATAATGTGCAGAAATGTGGAGTGAATGCAAGTACAGTCAGGTGACTTCATCAATAATTGAAGAGTCATGTCCAAGAATGCTAATTCCATGTCAAGCTGAAGGACATTTTATAGTGGTGTGCCTTAGGGTTCTTCCCTGGCCCTGTCCTTTCTGACATATTTATCAAAGATTTGGATGAGCACACTGATGGCCTTCCTGTCAAATTCCACAGATGACAAGATGATTGGAGCAATAGGTAGTACGTTGGATAACAGAAATCAGTTTATAAAACTCTTCATGTGTTAGAGCGTCAGAATGGAATTTTAAGAACAAATGTAAAATCTTTGAATTAAATCCAAAAACTAACTACACAAATAACTCGGTAACACTAGAAGCTTAGTTAAGTGTAATTTCAAAATGGATCCGAAATGTGATACAGCTGCCTACATAAATAGACAGATAAAGCTACATTTCATTGCATAAATAGGACACAATGGTGATGGAGGCAGATGTCATATTGAACAAATTGTGGTCAGACTGATAGGGCAGAGGGATATAGAGCTAAAGGAACTAGAGTTTTCAAATATTTCTACCTGGATATCTAATTATCTGCCTCAATGTGCCAAGTCATGTAAGCAGAAAGTATAAAAATTAATAATGAGAATGTTCACAGCCCTCTTTCTGCATCCACTTGCTATTTGGATACTCTGTTTCCAAAAAGGAAGGGTTATGTCTTCTCCAGGAGAAAAAGTAAGCTACATAATAAAGCGGGAAAGGAGGACCTGTAGAGGAAGAGACAGAAAAGCCTGTGGGCTCATATCAAGAAAGAGTTTGGGGGTGTTTAAAGACAGAGGGGCTTCAGAGCAATTTTAAGGCATGAGAGAATAGAGAGAAAATAAAGGAAGGGGATTTATTTTGGATTATAGTAATCACTCAAGTATAAACCCAAAATGCATCTTTACTAGAATTACCCAGCTTTTGGTATAATGAGTCCCTGGCTTTATAAGTGTTATCTAAGACTTTTCATATATTTCCTTTTTTAGCCAGGTTCTGCCCCATTCCCCTTCCCCACCACAGGAAGATAACAGCCTTATGGAAAAACCTACCACGTTTCTAACCAAGCAGATATGACAGTGAGTTTCATAACCACAATATGATTGGGTCTGGAAGTAGACAAGGCTAATTCTTTGAATGCTATTGATCAACATAGTACTGGAGGTTTTGGCCAGTGCAATCAGACAGTCAATTGAAATAAGAGTGATAAAATTTGGAAGGGAGAAGACAGAATTGCCATTGTCTGTAGATTATATAATTTACATAAAAATACAAGAGAACTAATAAACTATGAGAAGTAATAAATAAAGGAGTTCGAGGTTAGCAAGTTCGAGAAATAAAATATCAAACAAAGATAAGTAGCATTCTTTTATACCAGCAATAACCAATTACAAAATACGGTAGAAAATAAAACATCATTTACAATAACACAAAAGCTAAAAACTGTCTACAAACTGATCTAATAAAGATCTTTATAGAGAAGTTTTAAAATTATAATAAAAGAGGAACAAAGATTTGAATAAACGTAAAGTCACATCATGTGAATGGATTGATATCTTTACAATTCAAAGATATAGATTTCTGCAAATTGATCTATAAATTCAATGCAATTTCAATAAAAATTCCAGCAGAATATTTTGGGAGAACAGGATAAAGTGCTTCTAAGAGTAACATGGAACAATACAAGCCCATAAACAGCTAAGACAGTTTTGAAAAGGAAGAACAAATAAGGAGTCTGACCTAAAAGATATTAAGAAATATTATGGATATTAAGAAAAACTTTATCATTTGGGGAAAGTACAAATGATAAAGAAATAATAGAGTTATGAAACAGTCCCTGCAGGAGAACCTTTGGGACCTCAGGGCAGAAAAGGGTATCTTAAAATAGACCCTCAAAGTAAAATCCCTAAGAAGAGTAAGGATGGAATTTGACTACATCAAAATAATTCATGGTTTCTATTGAACAAAGAACACTATACACAATATTAAAAACTAACTCATGGGCACTTCCCTGGTGGAGCAGTGGTTAAGAATCTGCCTGCCAATGCAGGGGACATGGGTTCAATCCCTGGTCCGGGAAGATCCCACATGCCACAGAACAACTAAGCCCTTGCACCACAACTACTGAGCCTGTGCTCTAGAGCCTGCAAGCCACAACTACTGAGCCCACGTGCCACAACTATTGAAGTCTGCGTGCCTAGAGCCCGTGCTCTGCAACAAGAGAAGCCACCGCATTGAGAAGCCCCAACTCACAACAAAGAGTAACCTCCACTTGCCACAACTAGAGAAAGCCGGCACACAGCAATGAAGACCCAATGCAGCCAAAAATAAAATTAATTAATTAATAATTAAAAAATAGTAACTCATGGACTGGAAGATCTTCACAACATCTATAAACAGGCAAACATTAACTTCCAGAATATATTAGGAATTCTCAAAAATTTTCAAGGAAAGACAGAAGCCCAACAGAAAAATGGGACTCCACTCCTGGTACAGTGATGTACAAGGGGACACACAAGGAGGAGCACTGCACCATTTTTTGGGCAGTGGGAGTTGGGGGGCATTGTGTATCCCTCTCTAAGGGAATAGGTACGTATTATAGAGCACTTGCCTAAGATGGAATGATATGCAACAGTCAAAGAAAATGAGTTAGATCATATAGTAGGATGACCAATCTCACAATGGCATATACATACAATGGAATACTATTCATCCCTTAAAAAGGAGGAAATTCTGCAATATGTGACAACATGTACGACCCTTGAGAACATTTTGCTAAGTGAAATAAGCCAGTCATAGAAAGACAAAAGCTGCATGATTCCACTTATATGAGGTATCTAAAATAGTCAAATTCATAGAATCAAAGAGTAGAATGGTAGTTGCCAGGGACTGAAGGAAGAGGGAAGTAGGGAGTAATTAATCAACAGGCATAAAGTTTTAGTTAAGCAAGATGAATAAGCTCTGGAGGTCTACTGTACAACACTGTACCTATAGTCAACAATAATGTATTATACACATAATTTGTTAAGAAGGTAGGTCTCATGTAAGTATTCTTACCACATGAAATAAAAGCCTACTGCTAAGTGAAACAAATGAAATTTATAGCACGGTAATTGTGTAAATGTCAAAAATTTCATACATACTAAAAAGTAGTTTTACAGATATACATATAAACAAATGTTCAGAAGGTAGATTGGAAGAATCCACATTGCAAACACAAGAATAGGGACTATGTAAGGATGGGAAATGGGATCAGGGATGGAGATGAAGGAGGAGAATAAATTAGAAGGAGGGGCCTCATATGGACCAGTTAAGTGTTATGAACTAAAGAGGAGAATTAACTCAATTCTGTATAGGCAAAGACCCCAAAAAAGGGGGAGATAGATAGAATCAGGAAAAGTGAAAGAATGACTACTTATGGGATACAACTTAGGATCTCCTTCTCCCTAAATCTTTTTTTTTTTAATTAAATAATTTAATTTTATTTATTTTTGGCTGCGTTGGGTCTTCATTGCTATGCACCAGCTTTCTCTAGTTGGGGTGAGCGCAGGCTACTCTTTGTTGTGGTGCACGGACTTCTCATTGCGTGGCTTCTCTTGTTGCAGAGCATAGGGCTCTAGGCACGCAGGCTCAGTAGCTGTGGCACACTAGGCTCAGTAGTTGTGGCTCGCGGGCTCTAGAGAGCAGGCTCAGTAGTTGTGGCGCACAGGCTTAGTTGCTCCGCGGCATGTGGGATCTTCCCGGACCAGGGCTCGAACCCGTGACTCCTGCATTGGCAGGCATATTCCCAACACTGCGCCACCAGGGAAGCCCAATAGCTGCTTTTAAATGATCTGTAGAAGTATCCTTTTGTTCCTGAGGTCCTAAAGTTCAAACTGTCTACATAGCAAAAGGAATCATCTTAATTTATAAATTATGCATTCTTTCCTCCTTTCATAAGTCTGTGTCTCTAGTTACCTCCTAAGGCATAATCATTTATATGATGCCATAGTATATAAAACATTTTCATGTGAACTATACCATTTTATCGTCACAAAAATATGTAAACGTGTTACTAAAGGTGAGTCAGGTACTATTATTATTGTTGTCATTGATGGATTCCCCTTTTATAGAGTGTGAATGCTCACATTTTGCTCAAATCACATCAGCTAAAAGGCCAGAGCCAGGGACTGAATCCAGATCACACGATGTGAAATCTCATCATCTTTCTACTGAATTAATTGTGCAGAGGTGAATGCTCCCAATACACTATTTTCCTTAATAACAGAAATATCTTTGGGAGGAAGGGATTATTACAAAATGAGGAAACTGTTTTTACCCCACATCAGGCAATAGTAATTGCAGGAGCCAGGACTCTAACTCAGCTTCTGTGCCTTAATCAACAGAAGCCCGTCACTGAAACATTAGACCAACGGAAGCAAATGTTTAAAATTTTAACTAACAGCTCTGAGTCCTACTGGGGGCCCAAAGAGCCTTAGAGGCTCTTGAAGTCTCTAAAATGGAGCTATGGTTTTCAGGGAAATGCCGCAGACAGTGGAGCCAGGTTCGCTACCAGGGTCACCTCCAGATCCATCCGTTAAAGGCCACCCAGCTCTCTGCTCTGAGCGCCAGAAATCAAGGATGATGTTTTCCCTGTATTGTGATTGACCATATTTAATGGACAAGCAGGAGTTTAGACAGAAAATGTGTGCTAGTTCCTCTGTACTTACCACATCCCTGCCTGGGTCAGTGAAAGCTCCTGAATAGGTCTTAACTCCTAAAACAGTCTTGAAAGGTCAGTAATCAAACTCAGGAACTGTGATTCTCAGCCCTAGCTGGACATTAGAATTGCCTGAGGCACTTACAAAAATACTGATGCCTTTATCATGTAAACCAGTTAAATCAGAATCTCTAAGAGTAGAACCGAGGTATCAGAACTTTGTTTAAAAATCTCCCTAGAAGTTGATGAAAAGGTTCTGGAACTAGATAGTGGTGATGGTTGTACAACTTTGTGAATAAATAAGAATCACTGACTTGTACACTTTGAAGTGGGTAATTTTTATACTATGTCAATTATAGCTCAATTTAAAAAAAAAAAATGCTTTCTCAAGTTACTCTAATATACAGCCTGGGCTGAGAACAACTATGAGACTGAACAGTGTTTCCCGGTCTGGGCTGCACATTGGAATCTACTAGGAAGCTTTAAAAAATACTGAAGCCTAGTCACGACCACCATAGATTCTGATGTTATTGGTCTGGATAATAATCTGGGCATGAGGAGTCAAAAAACTCCCCAGCTTATTGTCATGTGCAGCCACGGTTGAGACCACTGGTCTAGAACAAAGGCCCTCAACCTGTGCTCCCCAGATGAGCACCAGGGAACTTGTTAGAAATGCAGGTTCTTCATCCCTAGACCTACTGAATCAGAAACTGGATGGGGGTCGAGCAAACTCTGTTTTAACAAGTCCTCCAGATGATGCAGGCTCCAGTCTGAGACCCATTGCTCTAGCACTCAAGGAAACTGCATTCCAATCCAGTCATTATCTTTAAATTTTCCTAATCCCTAAGTATTTGCGGAGGGCATGTTCCAGAGGCAGAAAACTTTTTCGTTCCTAGCACCATGCTGGACAAGAACAACTTAGGGTCCAACTGGAGAGTGACGCACATGGAACCAAATAATGAGGAGGAAACTATGTAGGATGCTGGGTTATAATGTTTCTCCTATATAAAAAGATGCTCATTTCAGTTCTCACACCAAACCTTTGAAATTAGAATTACAAAGTACTACCTAAGTGGTCTGTTATTTCTTTACTTCCTGCATTTTGAAACTCAAAACACATTTTGTAACCTCAAATCTTTCTTTAACTTTAGCCTTTGAGCCAGTGATTCTCTTTTTTCTTGACTTTGATCAATAAGCGATTCTTATTTACCCCTTCTGCAGCCATTTGAGAACGTTATTGGAATATCTTTGACATTTTAGAAAAGATGTGGTTTAGAATTTTGCTTTCTAAAAGTTTGTAATGAAAAACCTAGATTTAAATTTGTATTGAAGATCTTGAGATATAAATATTTTTTCTATATGCCAGCCCACAGTTGTGAAGTAGCTACTGCATCATTTTTTTTTTTTTTTTGCGGTACGCGGGCCTCTCACTCTTGTGGCCTCTCCCGCTGCGGAGCACAGGCTCCGGACGCGCAGGCTCAGCGGCCATGGCTCACAGGCCCAGCCGCTCCGCAGCATGTGGGATCTTCCCGGACTGGAGCACGAACCCATGTTCCCTGCATCGGCAGGTGGACTCTCAACCACTGCGCCACCAGGAAAGCCCCTGGCTACTGCGTCATTAATTATGAATTCTTAAGGAAGCAGGTTTCCCTAGATGTTCAGCATTTGTGGGGACATCTCCGAACAATAGGGATCTAAAATCAGTCAGTGAAGAAATGGCTAGGCTTCCTGGTGGCGCAGTGGTTGAGAGTCCGCCTGCCGATGCAGGGGACGCGGGTTCGTGCCCCGGTCCGGGAAGATCCCACATGCCGCGAAGCGGCTGGGCCTGTGAGCCATGGCCGCTGAGCCTGCGCATCCGGAGCCTGTGCTCCGCAAGGGGAGAGGCCGCAACAGTGAGAGGCCCGCGTACCGCAATAAAAAAAAAAAATTAAAAAAAAAAAAAATGGCTGGATTATTTGTCCTCTGTTAGGGCACTTTGATAAAACAAGGTTGCTAATAATTATTTCCCTAACACTAATTACTCCCAAACTACCTCTACAAATAGAAGACTAGGAACCTAATGTTCAGCCTAGTTTGAGAGTGTTATAGTATCACATACGTACGCGCACACGCACACACCCTTCCAGGTTCATTAACACAGAGATGACACAGCAACATTTCTGGGGCCTTAGTTTTGACTATCCTTACACTTGAATATAGAGAGAAGCTGCAAAACCAAGATTTAGTTTCTTGAAATAGTAAATTAAATTTGGCTTCCAAGGCCTGTTGGCATCAGAACATAGTTTTTTTATGTACCTCTATCTACCTCTTATTCTCCCCCAACTAAGAGTACTTAAACTCATTTTGTCAGACATATGCCTCAGCCCTTGAGCCCTATCCCATTCCCAACAGGGCCTTGAGTGGTACCCCGTCACCATGGTGACATTCAGACATCTCTCAAGAGACCTGAGGAGGTGAGTCAAAGCATGGAGCTCATTATCCCTACGGAGTCAGAAGAGAGAATAATGCATAGAAGAGTAGTCAGAAATCATGGAAGAAAACTAAAAGATAGTTATTTAGGACCATTTATAGGAATTCTTTGGAGGATAGGCAATTAAGTAAAATCAGAGAAAAATGAGGTTGAAAATAATTAGAAGTGAGGTCAGTAAATTTGGTATGAAGGAAATACTCTCTAGTAGAGAATGAAGTCTTGAAACATCAGATGGCCATTGTTATAAATATATTGGGAGTTACTTTTTAAAAAAACATACATTAAAAAATTTTCAGTGAATCTGTAGAAACTTTCTGCTTTTGAGACCTTGAGAAGTCTTTTAAAATATTTTTTCCACTGGTTCTCGGGACTCCCCAAGTCTTGAGAATCAATTTCTACTCATTCTTCATGGAGTTCATTGTCCAAATATTATTGGTAACAGTTTTTTAAAATTATAATCACACATAGTGACTGATCCATTATCTTTCATTCATAACATATCAATAATCTCCCAAAGCAGATAATTATATCATTATATGCAACATGATCTCTGAATATAACAGGTGCAGTTAGAAGGGGGCACAGACTAGATGACAGAAAAAGATCTGCTCAGGGATGAACACTTTTTTTTAAAAAATTGCCTCGTTCTTCATAAACATTACCACCTGCAGATAATCACAAAATGTACCTGATAGCATATACTTTTCTCCATTTTTCTTCAAGTACATAAATTACTTCTTCAGTAATAAAAAAAATCACATTGAAAATTTCTTTTTCAATATCTAACCAATCTAAACACAATGTATTATGTATTAGCATTGAAGTGAAATTACGTATATGTTCATATTTATGCTAGCCTAAGTAAAAGAGATTAATAAAATAATTATTAGCATATTTTTAAAGCCTCAGCATAAACACCAAAAAGCTATTTTTAAGAGATTTAATGAAATATTTTTCTCTATAAAAATATAAAATCATAGAGGATTGTATAAAAATATAAAATGGAAATCTTATATAAAATATGAAATGGAAAGTAGCATGAGAAGAAGAGAATTTCTCTATATTTCTGCCATGAAAAGAAGCATTGCCTCAAGGCTTAAAAAAATAAGAGACCTAAGTGGTGTCAGTGATTCTGAAAGCAATTGAATAAAATCATCTCTCTCTAGTTTTCACAGTTCAGTGTGTAGGGAAATTCTAAATGTGAGTGTGAAAATTGGTGTAAGTTTTTCTGAACCTACCTTTTTTTAATTAATAAAGTTTACTTTTTAGAGCAGCTTTAGGTTCACAGCAAAATTGAGCACAAAGTAAAGAGAGTTTTAACATAGCCCTTGCCCCTACGTATGCACAATATCCCCTACTATCGACATACATCCTCCCCCAGAGTGGAACATTTGTTACAATTGGTGAAGCTACATTGACACATCATTATCACTCTTGTTCACTCTTGGTGTTGTACATTTTATGGGTTTGGACAAATATATAATGACAAGTATTCATTATAGTATCATACAGAGTAGTTTCACTGCCCTAAAAATGCGTCTGAGCTTGCCCTATTCATTCCTCCCTCCTCCCTTACCCCTGTAACAACTGATCTTTTACCATCTGCATAGTTTTGCCTTTACCAGAATGTCAGTCATATAGTTGGAATCATACAGTATGTAGCCTTTTCAGATTGGCTTCCTTCACATAGTAATAGACTTTTAAGTTTCCTCCATATCTTTCATGAAGTGATAGCTCATTTGTTTTTAGTGCTGAATAATATTTGATTGTCTGGATGTACCACAATTTATTTATCCATTCACCTACTGAAGGACATCATGATGCTTCCAGGTTTTGACAGTTCTGAATAAAGCTGCTACAAATATCCATGTGCAAATATCTGTGTGAATTTAAGCTTTGAATTCATTTGGTTAAATACTAAGGAGAATAGTTGCTGGATTGTAGGTAAAATATGTTCAGGATTTTAAGAAACTACCAAATTGTCTTCCAAAGTACCTGTAACATTTTGCATTCCTAGCAGAAATGAATGAAAGTCCCTATTGCTCCACATCCTTGGTATTGTCAGTGTTCCAGATTTTGGCCATTCTGATAGGTGGGTAGTACTGTCTCATTGTTTTAATTTGAATTGTTCCTGATCTTAGTGGAAAAGTTTTGAGTTTCTCACCATTAAGTATGATGTTAGCTGTTAGGTTTTTTTGTAGATATTCTTTATCAAGTTGAGGAAGTTTCCCTTCTAGTCCTCGTTTGTCAAGAGTTTTATCATGAATAGGTGTTGGATTTTGTCAAATGTTTTTCCTGCATCTATTGATATGATCATGTGAGTTTTTTCTTCTTTAGCCTGTTAATTTGATGGATTGTATCAATTGATTTCGAAATGTTGAATCAACCTTGCATAGCTGGTATAAACCCAACTTGGTCATCGTGTATAATTCTTTTTATACATTGTTGGATTTGATTTGCTAGTGTTTTGTTGAGGATTTTTGCATCTATGTTCATGAAACATATTGATCTGTAGTTTTCTTGTAATGCCTTTGTCTGGTTTTGTTATCAGGTTAATGCTGGCCTCATAGAAGAGTTAGGAAATATTCTTTCTGCTTTTATCTTCTGGAAGAAATTGTAGAGAATTAGTATAAGTTCTTCCTTAATCTCTGGTACAGTTTTCCAGTAAATTCATCCAGTCCTGGTGATTTCTATTTTGGAAGGTTAATTATTGATTCAATTTCTTTAATAGTTATAGGCCTATTCAGGTTGTCTGTTTATCCTTGTGTGGGATTTGGTAGATTGTGTCTTTCACAGAATGGGACCATTTCATCTAGGTTATCAAATTTGTGGGCATAGAGTTGTTCATGATGTTTCTTTATTATCTTTATCTTTAATATAATTTATTTTATTTTAATATATCTTTATTTTAATGTCCATGGGATCCATAGTGATGTTCCCACTTTTATTTCTTTTTTTTTTTTGCGGTACTAGGGCCTCTCAGTGTTGCAGCGTCTCCCGCCACGGAGCACAGGCTCCGGACGCGCAGGCTCAGCAGCCATGGCTCACGGGCCCAGCCACTTCGCGGCATGTGGGATCTTCCCGGACCGGGGCACGAACCCGCGTCCCCTGCATCGGCAGGTGGACTCTCAACCACTGCGCCACCAGGGAAGCCCCACTTTCATTTCTGATATCAATTGTGTCTTCTCTCTCTCTCTCTCTTTTTTTTTTTTTTAGTTAGCATGGCTAGACGCTTATTGATTTTACTTATCTTTTTTGAAGAACTAGCTTTTGGGTTTTATTGATTTTCTCTATTGATTTCCTGTTTTCAATTTCATTGATTACTGCTCTAATTTTTATTATTAATTTTCATCTACTTATTTTGGATTATTTTGCTCTTTGTTTTCTAGTTCCCTAAGATTAAAGCTTAGATTTTAGGTTTTAAATCTTCCTTATTTTCTGATACCTGCATTCAATGCTATAAATTTCCCTCTTAGCACTGCTTTCGCTGCATCCACAAATACTGATATGTTGTATTTTCATTTTCATTTAGTTCAAAATATTTTTTAATTTAATCTTGAGGCTTCTTCTTTGACTTATGTGTTATTTAGATGTATGTTGTTTAATTTCCAAATACTTTGGGATTTTTCCAGTTATCTCTCTGTTAATGGTTTCTAGTTTAATTCCACTGTGGTTAAACGAAGATATTATATGATTTCTATTCTTTTAAATTTGTTAAGGTGTGTTTTATGATCCAGAATGTGGTTTATTTGGTAAGTGTTTCATGTGAGCTTGAGAAGAATGTGTAGTCATCTGTTGTTGGGTGAATTAGTCTATAGATGTCAATTATAACCGTTGATCAATGATGCTGTTGAGTTCAACTATATGCTTACTGATTTACTATATGACTGTTGGATCTGTCTATTTCTGATGAAAGTGTGTTAAAATCTCCAAATGTTATAGTGGATTCATCTATTTCTCCTTTTAGATTTTTCCATTTTTTACCTCATGTATTTTAAAGCTTTGTTACCAGGTACATACACATTAGAATTCCTATGTCTTCTTTGGGGTATTATTATATAGTATCCCTGTTTATCCCCAGTAACTTTCCGTGTTCAAAATCTGCTCCATCTGAAATTTAAAACATACTCCCACTTTCTTTTGATTAGTGTATTTCTTTCTCCATTCCTTTAGTTTTGATATGAACGGGCCATTATCTTTAAAGCAGGTTTTCTGAGACAATGTATAGATAAGTCATGTTTTTTGATCCATTTTGATAGTCTCTATGTTTTAGTTGGTGTATTTAGACCATTGATGTTCAAAGTTATTATTGATATGGTAGATTAATATATACTAATTTTGTTACTGTTTTCTATTTGTTGTCTTTTATCCTTGCTCCTATTTTTGTTTTCCACACTTTTTCTGCCTTTTGAGATTTTAATTGAGCACTTTACCTGATCCCATTTTCTCTCCTTTCTTAACATATCAATCATACATTTTAAAAGCTTTTTTCTGTGGTTACCCTAGAATTCACAATATATATTTACAACTAATCCAAATACACTTTCAAATAACACTACACTTCTTCATGGGTAGTGTGAGTAACTTATAATGACAAAATATTCCTAATATCTCCCTCCTGTCCCTTGTTTCGTTGCTGTCATTCATTTCACTTATATATAAGCATACAGAATCATATATATACATAGATATAATTATGTATCACATATGGTTATATATAATTATGTATGATTTATATATATCTAAATACATTGTTGCTATTATTTTGAGTAAACTGTTATCTATTAGATCAATTAAGAATGAGAAATATAAAAGTTTTTATTTTACTTTCACTTATTCTTTCTTCAAATGTTCTTTCTTTATGTAGATCCAAGTTTCTGATCTATATAATTTTTCTTCTCTCCAAAGAGCTTCTTTTAACATTTATTATAAGGTAGGTCTACTTGCAAAAAAAAAATTCTTTAATTTTTGTTTGTCTGAGAAAGTCTTTATTTCCCCTTCAGTTTGAAAGATAATTTAGCAGGGTACAGAATTTTAGGGAGGTGGATATTTTTTCTCTCAACACCTTAAATATTTTACTCCACTCTCTTCTTGCCTGCATGGTTTTGGAGGAGAAGTTGGATGTAATTCTTAGCATTTTTTCCCCCTCTGACTTCTTTTGAGATTTTTTTCTTTATCTTTAATTTTCTGAAGTTTGAATATGATATGCCTAGGTGTAGGGTTTTTTGGTGTTTATCCTTCTTAGTATTCTCTGAGTTTCTTGGATCTGTGGTTTGGTGTTTGGCATTAATATGGGGAAATTCTTAGTCATTGCTTCTTTTCCTTTTTCTCTTTCTTCTCCCTCTGATAATCCCATTATGCATATGTTATACCTTTTTTAGTTTTCCTAGAATCCTTGGATATTCTGTTTTAATTTTTCAGGTTTTTTTCTCTTTGATTTTTAGTTTTAGAAGTTTCTGTTGCTGTATACTCAAGCTCAGAGAGTCTTTCCTCAGCCATGTCCAGTCTACTAATGAGCCCATCAAAAGCATTCTTCTTTTCTGTTGCAGTGTTTTTAATCTCTAGTATTTAAAAAATTCTTCCTTAGAATTTTTATCTCTTTGCTTACATTATCCATCTGTTCTTGCATGTTGTCTACTTTTTCCATTAAGTCCCTTAGCATATTAATCATAGTTTTTAAAAACTCCTGTTTGATAATTCTAACATTCTCACCATATCTGACTCTGGTTCTGATGCTTGTTCAGTCTCTTCCAACTGATTTTTTTGTCTTTTAGTATGCCTTGTAATTTTTTGTTGAATGGTGTACATGATGTACTTGGAAAACGAACTACAGTAATTAAGACTTTAATAATGAAGTGGCAAGGCAAGTGTGGAGGAAAAGCATTTTACAGTTCTATGATTAGGTCTCAGCCTTTGGTGAGCCTGTGTCTCTGGACTGTGAACTTCACCAATGCACCTCTCTCTCTCTCTCTCTCTCTCTCTCTCTCTCTCTCTCTCTCCCTCTCCCTCTCCCTCTCTCCCTCTCTCCCTCTCTCCCTCTCTCCCTCTCTCCCTCTCTCCCTCCCTCCTTCCCTCCCTCCCTCTCCCTTTTCCCTCCTTTGGTGAATCTGGATGGCTACAGGAAGCTGGAGTTAGGTATCTCACTTCCCCCAGGTAGGCTATGCTTTGATAACATCCTAGCAGGTTAGGCTCTCGTAAAATAGTTTCTCCTCAGGCAGGCTCTATTAAGAAAAACAGAATGCTCTGGTGTATTTCAAAATGGTTTCCTTTCCTCTCACCCTGCCAGAAACACAAGGAGAGGTTTTTCTCTGATATTCAATATGAGGAAGTGGTAGGTACAACTAATGAAAGTATTGTACCCTCTATGACTGGGTCCACCTGGAGTTTTTAACTCTCAGACTTGTCCACACTGAGTCTCTAGCAATTCATCAATTACAGTTTAGGTTTTCTTACCCCAGCACTGGTTCTGCTGAGTTTCCTGCTCTAGTAGGTTGGCATTCTCTGAACTTGCCTGTCTCTCTCTCCAATCTGGGGGGCAAGGATTTGCTTATGACCTCACTTCTCTGACAGATCTAGGAAGAGTTGTTGACTTTTCAGTTTGTTCACTTTTATACTTGATGTTAGGATGAAATGACATCTTCTAAGCCCCTTACACCAATGAGAAACACAAAGTCCCTGAACCTATTTTTATGGGTAAACCTAGACTTGTCTCTAGACGATGTTTAAGTAAAGAAAGTCGTACTCATCTTTATCAAAGGTCAGTAAGAAAACTTTTTTCAGTCTCTGTAGGTCTAATACAAAACATGTACTTTCAAAACTGCCAAATTTTGCACATATTTTTTTCAGCCTGTTGAATGTGATGGTTGATAGCCCAAAGGCATAATTCTTTCTTTCATTTGCATATATATATATTGGCATTTAAGGACTTATCACTATGACAGGGGAGTCTTTAAAATTTATCTTTTTTCTTCCCATGTGATGTGCAGTTGAATACATTTCATTACCATGCAAATCATACAGCATCTCAGTGCATTTTTGCTACTATGTACATAATTTATGTAAAATTTTAATCATAGTTTAACATACACAGAAACAAAAGTGCACAGATCATAAGTGTACAAGCTGAATGAATTTTCACAGAGTAAATAGATCAGTTTAACTAGCTCCCAAGTCAAGAAACAAAACATTACTGGAAACCTGGAAGGCCTCCTATGTCCCACCCAGTCATTACCCTCTCCACCTTGCAATGGGTAAACTCTGGCTACCTCCATTTCTGTGGAGATGAGGAATAACTGCTCACCAAATCCTGTCAGTTATTCTTCCTAATGAATTCAAAAACGTGTCTACTTATCTTTATCCCCACAGCCATTATTATGCCATCCCAAAATCATTGCAACAGCTTTTTAACTAGCCATCCATCCTCCAGACTTGCACGCTGAAGCTGGTATAATCTTGAAAAACACTGTAAATTTGATTATTTACCCCACCCCCTTGCCTAAACCCTTCAGTAGTGCCCCATTGCCTTAAGGATAAAGTCCAAAGCTCCTACATATAAGACTCTTCCTGATCTGGTCCCATCTATCTTCACCTCTACCTTCCCATTTATCATCTTCCCTCTATTCTAGGAAGTGGGAGGATGTCTTCCTCAGAGATATATAAGAGTTTTGGGGATGGGGTAGTATGTATTTTGAAAAGCTTGTAACTTTCAGATACATATTTCCTCATTTCTCTCTGAACCTCTGTGTAGAAATCACCACTCTAAGTCATAAGTTTCTTGAGGACAGAAACTGTGTCATTCATCAGGACATCATGCTTATCACATTACTTGGCACAGTCAGCAAAAGTATGAATGAATAAACATAAATAAATGAATAAATGACTGCTGACTGATTGGATGAATGTATCTGCTATAGTTGAGAAAAACAGATTACCAAGTATACTAGAAATGTGTTTGAAGTCAAAGCAAGTCGGCACTGCATGAGGACCTGAGGAATTCTCCAATAAGTAAAATGAATTATTGTCAGTGCATGAATTTTTGTGATCAACAGTGGCTGCTAAGAGTTCTAATTTGCTTCCTTTCTGACAATTGTCTATATAAAGTTAAACGTGTGGATAAGTGGAAAACATGTTTTTAAAACCCTTTTTTATTTTTAAATACTTAAACTCACAGGCTGTTGCAAAATTAATGCCTAGAGTTCCATGACCCCTTCACCCAGTTTCCTCCAATGGTGACAACTTATATAGCTGTAGTACAATATCAAAAGCAAGAAACGGACATTAGTATGTCCGTTCAGAGAGTACAGATTTTGTTCACTTTTTACCAGTTTTTACATGTACTTATTTATCTGTGAGTGTGTGTATTGTTCTTGCAATTTTTTCCTGTGTATAGATTTCTGTAACTCCTACCACAATCAAGATACAGAACTGTTCTAGCAACACAAAGGAACTCTCTTACGCTATCCCTTTATTAGTCACACCTACCTCCACCCATCCCTTGACAACCCGTAATCTCTTCTCCATCTCTATAGTTTGTCATTTCAAGGATGTTGCATAAATAGAACCATAAAGTATATAAATTTTAAGACTGACTTTTTTCACTCAGCATAGTACCCTTGAGATCCATCCAAATAATTGCATGTAATACTGTTTTTTAAACCAGAAAATGCAAAAGAAATATAAATTGAGTCCTAAAATTTGGATGAAACTTCTTTTATCTGAAATATATTGACTTGGATCTTTTAAAAGATATTGTGTTTATTGATCCTAGTTAGTGATTAAAATTATATTTTAAAATTCAAGTGAGATTTTTACATTGTTGGAGAAATATTAATGAAAGTTTCAGGTATCATTTGGAAAGAAACATAAACTCAGACTGTGTTATTTTGAAATTATGCTCTGCAACTTGATACATACTTACAATATAAAAATTCACAAGGTAAACTCAACTTGCTGTTGCTACAGACTACCGAGGGCCAATAAGTATTTTATTGACTGTTAGGTTTGGTGGAAATATAACTCTGGTGAGACTGATTTGGGAGCTTATTTGATTTGAAGAAAGTTTTCTTGATTTCCTTATTCCTGAGAATTTTTCTTGTCTGCCACAACCTCTTATTATTGTCACCTCTCTATGAAATGCTATTATGGTTCCCATATTCAAATTCATTTTCAATTTTATTCATAGTTTTGAGCTACTGACAGCTATCAGTCTGTGACAGGTAGCATTTATGATAATATACTAACAAATTGTTTGAAAGAAAAGAAAAGTGAGTGATGTACATCTTGGGTTTAGTAGGTTAAATTTGATTTTATTGTAATAAGACACTTTGAGACAGACTTAGTTTTGCTTCTGTGAGCCTCCTGGAATTATTATGCCATATTGAGCAAAAGCTTTTATCTATGTTTAGCGAAAAGACTTATTCATTCTGCAAAAGAAAGATTTCTATCATCATTCAAAGAATTGACTTCCAGATTTTGAGAGAGACTTTATCCTGCTAATACCCTACTTATGTTATACAAATATATGGAAAACTCCCCAAAATACATCTTATCCATAAGAACCATTTTCTTCTAGCCTTCTTTTCCTTCTTGATTTACTGATGCCATCTTCAAATATGTCCACACTTAAGGTATTGTGAGCTGTCAACCCCTCTGACCCTTGTTTTTCCACTTATCTTCCCATCACACGTGTTCCTTCGTGTAGACATGAATAATTTGCCAAACACCCAAGGAGAAAAAGCATTTGAAAATTATTGGTCTTGGCTTAATTTATTAAAGATTTTATACTTTAATAAGAAAAATTGAAACTTGAGGAAAAAATCATGAATGGGCAAGTCATAAAAGAAAGAAATTAAAATGCCAGCAATCATATGAAGAAATGTTCAACAATATTAGAAACATAGACATTCAAGTTTAAAAAGCAGTGTTACTTTTTTTCCCCTTTTGATTGTTGAGGATTTTATAAAAATGAAAATTTCCAGATTTGGCTACAGCTCAGTGAAACAGGCACTTCTTGCAGTGTCTGGTGTAAATGTAAATTTAGGTAACATTTCTCAGGGCAATTTGGCAATAAGAATCAGATACCTTAAAAATGTACAAATATGTATATGTATAACTGATTCACGTTGTTGTAAAGCAGAAACTAACACACCGTTGTAAAGCAATTATACCCCAATAAAGATGTTAAAAAAAAGTACAAATATTTTATATCATTTATAATATTTTAAAATTGAAACAAGCTAAATGTCCAACAATAAGATAATGGTAAATAAACCATGTACCATCCATATTGTGAAATATTACTAGTTAAAAATGATTATATACATAGGAAGATGTCCACAATATATTATTAACTAAAAAAATGGTTCAAGCTTGTATTGATATATATATATATATATATATATATATATATATATGGTATGATCTCGATTTTATCACCCCAAATATATATATATGGTGAAAGAGAAAAAAACTCTAAAAATTCTTAACTAATAGTGATTATCTGTGTGCAGAAGAAACATCACTGATTTTTTCTATTTGTGTCTTAACTATATTACCCAGATTTTCTGGAATGTACATTGTTTATTTAAGAAAATAGAAAAACAGGAACGACTTTGAAATGATAACATACAATATTCTAAAATGGATAAATACAGAGGGTTGAATAATTCTGTGATACACCAAAAGGAGTATGTTCAACTATTCCCACCTCTCTTATTGTTTTGTTGCTGTTGTTTTTATAACCACCAGGGACTATATTTGTTATTCTCTCCCTCTCATATAGACCTCATGTTTTGAAATGTTTCCTCTACCTACCAAACAAAATTAAGTAAAGGTTAACTAATATGCTTTCTCAATTGTTTTCAAAAAATTATATTTGCCAATCATAGTTGAGGAAATAGTTGTGACCAAGCTGGGTTGATATAATTTCTCAAAAAATCAAAAATACACTGTTGCAGTCACTGAGCAGCCTTGTTACAGGAAAATATGCCCAGGCCCTCCCAAGGTCAGGCTGAACTCATGGAGGGCAAGGACTACCATGTCCTGAGATGAGCATTTTTGCCTGGAGTGGCTAGGTTGTTTAAAAACCTGGTAACTTTTATGGACTATCTCCCAATTTTTTGTTCTGCTTTCTAGATAATCTCCTCAACTTTATTTTCTATGGAATTTTTATATTTTATCTTTTTTTTCCCCAAAAAAACTTATTTCTTTTTCTCCATTCTTTGTTTTATGTTTTTAATTCCTGCTTTCTATTTCATGGATGTATATATATATATATATATATATATATATATATATATATATACACACACACTCTTGACTTTCTGGAAAAAAGGATAGTCTGTTTTGTTTCATTTTGTTCTCTTTTAGAGGTTTCTTCAAATATGTCATGATCCTAGCTGAACTTGTTTTAGCCTTTTAAAATTTTTCATTGAGAATAGTGTATATTCAGTAATGTGCACTGATATTAAATGTACATGATGAATTTTTACACGTATGAATTCAAGTAACCAACAGATGGTCAAGATACAGAACATTTCAGCATTGCAAATAAGACCCCCAGAGAGGTGATCACTAACTTCTAATACCATAGATGGTATGGCCTGTACTTAAACTTCATATAAATTGAATTATGTAGTATATATGTTTTTACATCTGCCTTTCACTAAACTATTGCCTGGCAGATTTATCCATGTGGTTGTATATAGTAGTAGTTCATTCTTTTTTAAAACTTAAAAAAAAAAAAGTAACTGTTTAATATTCTACCATATAAATATACTACACTTTCCTTTATCTATTTTCCCACTGATGGATATTTTGATTATTTCCAGTTTGAGGCTATTATATATAAAGTTACTGTTAATATTCTTTTACATATGTTTTGGTATACATATAAACTCATTTCTCTTGAGTATATACCTAGGACTAGAGTTGCTGACTTGTACAATAGTTATTTATTTAGACTTAGTAGATACTGCCAAACAGTTCTCCCAAGTGTTTGCATCAATTTATATTCACACAACTAGAGTATATGAGTTCAAATTGCTCTTAAGCCTCACCCAAATTTGATATAGTCACTCTTTTTAATTTTAGCCGTTCTGGTGGTTTAACAGTGATATTCCATTGTCATTTAAATTATATACCCGTGATGACTAGTGATGTTGGGTATTTTTTTCCTATGCTCATTGGACATTTGGATATGCTGGGTTTTTTTTAAATTATTATTATTTTTTACATCTTTATTGGAGTATAATTGTTTTACAATGGTGTGTTAGTTTCTGCTTTATAACAAAGTGAATCAGTTATACATATACATATGTTCCCATATCTCTTCCCCCTTGCGTCTCCCTCTCTCCCACCCTCCCTATCCCACCCCTCTAGGTGGTCACAAAGCACCGAGCTGCTCTCCCTGTGCTATGGGGCTGCTTCCCACTAGCTATTTTACGTTTGGTAGTGTATATATGTCCATGCCACTCTCTCACTTTGTCACAGCTTACCCTTCCCCCTCCCATATCCTCAAGTCCATTCTCTAGTATGTCTGTGTCTTTATTTCTGTCCTGCACCTAGGTTCTTCATGACATTTTGTTTTTTTCTTAGATTCCATATATATGTGTTAGCATACGGGATTTGTCTTTCTCTTTCTGACTTCACTCTGTATGACAGACTCTAGGTCCATCTCTTTTACGACGTTTGTTTTCAAGTATTTCATTTAATTTTTACAAATAACTTGTCTTTTATTTATTTGAAGGAGTTCTTTGCATAATCTCATAAGTATTTTGTCATACATCTGTATTACAGATTTATAATTCCTGTTTGTGTCTTTATTTCACTTTCTTTTTTTTACGCGGTCCTCTCACTGTTGTGGCCTCTCCCGCTGCGGAGCACAGGCTCCGGACGCGCAGGCTCAGTGGCCGTGGCTCACGGGCCTAGCCGCTCCACGGCATGTGGGATCTTCCCGGACCGGGGCACGAACCCGCATCCCCTGCATTGGCAGGCGGACTCTTAACCACTGCGCCACCAGGGAAGCCCTTATTTTCACTTTCTTAATGTTGTCTTTTGTGAATCAAGTTCCTTAATTTTAATGAAATCTATATCGGTTTACTCTTTTATGATTCGTGCCTTTTGTGCCCTTTAAGAAAGCTCTGCTAGGTCCTGGATATATTTTCCTATGATTTCTTCTAAAAGCTTAATTGTCTTGTATTTGGGTTTATGATGCATATTTAATTAATTTTGTGTATGGGGCGAGGTAGGAGTCAAGGTTCTTTTTTTTTAATATGGAAATTCAGACGAAATTTTCCTGTCTCCATTGGTCTTCTGCACACACTGTCTGGCATTCAGTGGAAAATGAGGCACAAAGAAGCAAGGGTAAAGCAACCTTTTTGTGAAAGATGAAGCAGTCGATATAAACAGACATTAAGAAAGATGCGGTAAAATCTGATAGCACTCTCCGTACACGAGTGGAGCTTGTAAACAGGCACCACTGTGTGGGGATTTGTTGGCTATCTGGCTTTTTTATGGGAACCCATAATGTCAGGTATTGTAAATATTTTTTCAAGGAGATCAGTTTCTGCCGTAAAGACTCCTCCAATCTTCTGATCCACTTGGATGTTCAAAATCTCCTTTCATTTGGTGTGGTAAAGGGGAGCTAGTGGTCTAAGTGTTTTCTCTATGTTCTTTCAACCATCATTCAACCCTACTGCTCACACTCCTTCTTCCACTTAGCTTTTGGGGGTGTTGAGTGGGGCAATTTGGCTTGCTTGTCATTGATATTCCCCTCTCACAGATGTGGGAGTTCAATCCTCTGGGATTACATACCAGTTACTGTCACTTAAGAGCTTTCTTAGTAACCTACTCTGCCTAAGAACTAAGAAACATCACCTATTAAATGGAGATAAAAATGTTACTTACCAAAAAAAAAAAAAAATGTTACTTACGTTATAGTGTTGTTGTGAGGGTTTACTGAATTAAATTATGTGAAACTTTTATGATGATGCTTAGCACATAATAAATGCTCAAAAATCATTAGATATTATTAACTTCCTCCATTCAAGTCATTGTTACCCCTCCATTTGCTTTCATCTTCACAAAACTGCATAGACATGTCTCCTTGGCTAGTGGCTTCTCTCACTTCCTTTTTGTTCTTTTAAATTTCTTTGTTGTAATTTTCACAAGATTTATGGAGGAATTTGGTGTAAAAACATGTTCAATCCACATATTTAACTAAAATTCACCCAACTGACAAATTCAAAAGTTTAAATTGCTGCATAGGCTCTCTTTATAATTTTTCCACCATGACTGTATAATCATTGAGCTAGATGATTCTAGCTCAAAGATTCCTAGTTCTAAGACTCCTTCCAGCTCAAAATCTTGTGAACTGATGACATAAAAACATCATGCCTACAAAAATGGTAAATTCCATTTCTTTAAATTAAGCTCAAATCATTTCTTTACATTTTTTTCTCCTTTTCCCAGGGTACTCATTTTCATACCTGATTGGATATTGGTTGGTTGATTGACAGGTGTGAAAAATACTTTAGGGCAGATCTTTGGAAAGGACATGGAAAGCTATATAAAATCTTGATCAAATTTAAATACCCTTAAGCAACCTCCATTAACCTTGAACACTCCAAGCTGCTCCCCCAGGCTCTACAACTTACTCAAAGCTCAAACCAAATTTAGTGTAAGAATGAGTCTATCTACGAAGAAAGTATGAGTCACTTTTGTTTGAATGGATGCAAAAAATGTTTCAATAAAATAATTTCTATAAATATATTTATGGCATTAGCACCATATTGTATATCTACATTATTTATACTGAATAAGCTATAGAAAACACTCTATTAGATCATATTATTTTACTCATGTACAGTAGATATAATATTCACAAAGTGGAATAACATTTAGGTTTATTGTTTGTTGCCTCTTTGTCAGTTTAAAGGCAGTAGGTTATTGATTTTTTTATATTGTTTTATCAATGAATGACCTAAAACTTAATGGTCCTTATTAATTTTTTCCCATAAATACATTGTGGTTGTGTAATATTTTCTAATTGTATATGTGAGTACATGTGTTATGTGTGTGTGTGTGAGAGAGAGAGAGAGAGAGAGAAAGAGAGAGAGACATTAACCCATCCAAAAAGACCCAGACTCAGCTGGGTTTAATCATTTAAATGTAGGTTGTACCCATTTAAAATTAAATTCAGATAGTTTTAAGGTGGATTGGGGAAATACAAAACAGAATAATAGAAATAAGGCAAAAAACAAAACAAACAAACAAAATATATATGGGGGGGCTTCCCTAGCAGTTAGCTATTTTAGACTGTGAAGTGATATCCCAAGAGAAGCCAACAAGGCTTCATCATTTGAATCATTTAAAATTGGACTGAACTAAGCTTGGGAGAATGTACCATTGGGAGTAATCATGCTTTGACAGAGAAAGACTGAGAGATCTTTTCCAATTCTAATTGCCATGATCCTGTGTAATTCAATTTGAAATGGCCTTGCTATTCTAATTCACAAAGATCCCATTTTTGCTAACTCTTTCTTTTTCATAATCCTGCTTCTGATATCACTACTCCTTTAAAAAGAAAAAGTAACCCTCAAGCTAGGTTCTCAAGTATTCATTGAATTACATTCCTTGTTACCTCCCCCACCCCACCCCCCACCAGGCAGACTGTTTTGCAGATGCAGGCACTGCACTCAGGGCTGGGCAGACAGTGATTATTATCAACCCCTGCTTTCATCCATTAGAGCTGGGCGTTAGCAGGTAAGGGTGAGGGCTGACAAAGAGGTTTTCAAAACTGGTCAGCATAAATGCTTCCAGGAGGCCAATTCAGGATAATCTATTGAAATATGTATCAGAAATATTGCCAGCCGAGGCTGAATACCTCTATCTGTTGCATTTAAGCCAGAGCAATAGAATGGTTTCATGAGAGAAAAATAACAAAAGCCATAATTACATGTGGAGAATTGTCTGTTCTCATAATTTGGGGGTTAATTTTGTGAAATGGTTGCCATTCTGTCTGGATCCAGCATCTGTCTCAGTCATTTTATTTGTTTTGAGATGCTTCAGAGGTAAAATCCCCGGAGACTTGAGTCCAGGAGGCCTTCTGCTTTCCAGGAGCTAATTTGTAACAAGATCAAAGGGGTCTATGGTCCCAGGAGCCTGAGTTACACTTTGGAATTACAGGTATACCTCATTTTACACAGCTCTTCTATGTTTGAAACATATTGGAAAGTAAATTTTAGTGAATTGAATTTTATTAATCCACTAATCCTTTCAATTGGTAATGGCCCCTGATCATTTAATTGATCAAATTGAAGTGGAGCCATGAAATAAATCTCGTTATAAGCTAAGAATGCTTTTGTGATGTAACTATCAGTGTTTTATGGCAGGTTTTCTTTCCGATGTATTTGTATTCAACATTTTGGGAAATGGAGAAGTAAAACAAACAAACAAAATCATTCTGAAAATTTGAAATAAAATTTCCAAACACTTACAAAACAGTAAATACAATGCCTTAAAATTCAAGTAGCCATACATAGATAATATTTAAATTATTAGAGTGATAAAAATTTTCCCACTGCACTTTACTAACAGTCTTTTATTTTGGAATATTTCAAACATACAGACAAATATAAAGAGTGATATAATAAAGATTCATTACCCACTTCTCAGAATTTTAAAATACTAACAGGTTTTCTTTATTGTTTAAAAAATAAACATAGGTACATGTACTTGAGAATGTTTAAACCCCTCCCTGGTGTTATTTCCCTTCCTCGCTCTCCAAAATAGCTTCCATCCTAAAGTAGGCATATACCCTGCCTATCTATTGTCTACATTTTTACTAAATGTATATTTTACCAATTTTACTGTAATTGGTAAATAGTATTTGTGTGAGTTCTTAAAAAGTTCATAAACGATATTGTACTTCAGTCTCGGTTTTTTCACTCAGTATTTTGTTTTTAAGTTCTACCTATGTGAATACATGTAGATCAAGGTTTAAATAAATTTAAATAGGTCGCCATAATTATTTACTTATTCTTCTAATGATTTAGTTTGCTTCCAATATTTCACTATATAGACTATGCAGCATGTCTCCTTTTGTATAAATGTTCAAGTTTCTTTAAAGTCTATGGCAACAACTGGGGTTTCTGGGTCTAGAATACATGCATCTTCTACCAGATTGCTTTCTGGTATGTTTCTTTCACCAACAATAAGGTAGTCAAATTAATCAATCTTTTCCTTATGATTTTCTACTTGCTGAGCATGGTTTAAGAATTTCTTCCCTCTCTGCATTATGAAAAGATATAATATGTTGTGTTCACATTTATGTCTTTAATTCATTTGGAATTTTTTTTTTTAGAGGATGATATGTAAGGTACGGTTCTAACTGTACTGTTTTCCATATGGAGAGTGAAACTACTTATAAAGCCTGCTGGCTTTTAAGGTCACCTCTTCTTGCACTCAGGTCTTATGTAAGACCAGGTATTTCCATTCAGTGATAGGTCTGGTTTCTTTTCCATTCATTGATATGTTGACCTTCCCCTAACACCACATTATTTTAGCTGATATAGTAGTACACTATAGTAATTCATGATCTCTAATGAAGCAAATCTTTCCTTCATATTTCCTTCTTCAAATTTGTCTCGGTTATCCTAGGAATTTTATGCTCTTATATGAATTTTATAGTCAGTTTTTAGGAAATCTTTAATATGATAAAGTGGTAATTAAAATGTGTAATATAATCTTTTCTACTTATATCAAATCTAATTTATTGCTCATTAGTCAATATTAAAGATCTCCTGCCATGTCTTGACACTTAACTTCTTTGAAAAATTAGCTTATCATGTTCCCTTTCTTCTACAAATAATTCCTTTCTCTCAATTTTAGTAATTTTCATGTTATTCCCATTCTCCCAACTCATGGGCCTCTTAATATCCATTCCTGCACCAAGTTAACAGATTCAATCCTTCTTGTCCTGTTGTGACAGTACTTTGTAAATGTAACTCTTTTCTCTCCTGGTCCTTCTCTATTTCCCTCTCCAATCAATTCTGCAAAGAGCTTGTGGAGCAACTGTCTTCCTGTTTTCATCATGCCTCTTGTATACCTAAGAACTTAGACTCTTATTTGCCACAGGTCTTGTGTGACCCTCCAAGACCACACATCCAATTTCATCGGTGAACAACTCAAGTCCCAGAGAGGATTTGCCCTTCCCAGAGTCACACAGCTAGTCAGCAGAGGAATTAGTATTCGGAAGGTAAAACCTAGTTCAAAGCCCCGGTGTTCTGACTCCTGAACCAGTTTTCTTTCTACTTTTTGCTCTCCTCCCCCAAAACCTTCAGATATTATTCCCTAAATGATATTGACTGCGTTGATTTTACTTCATATAAATCTCCCAAAGGAACTTCCCTTTCTTAATCTTACCTCAAAATGTGACTCGTTCCTTCCAACTTCTTTGGAAATACAAACTTTCACCTTGAAATCCAGTCTCCTTACTTCGTCTGACTATGTCTCACCTTCTTGGAAAACATGTCTCTTTCTCAGAATGTATAACTACTGCTACGACTACTACTGCTATTACTACTCTTAACAGTAATGATAAAACTATCACTTATTGCACTCTTACCACGAATCTAGCTCTCGAAAGACATGACCTCACCTTGCTTCACTCCACAGATGCAAGATTGGAAACCCAGAGAGGTGAAATAACCTGCCCAGGATTCCACAGTCTGGAGTAGAACCTGAGTCTCTAGGACTCCAGAGCCCATGAGTTTACTACTTTGTTCCATACCTCATAACTCTCTAAGTGTTTGGCAATTTTCAGCACTAGCTTTCTCTTAAATTCGGTTGTGCTTACTCATCTGCTTTGGGTGTGTTCTTAATGTTGTCATAAATGTAGTTCTATCCTTTCAACTGGACAAGTATCCTTTGAACACAGGATCATTTAAAACTTTCTTTAGATTGCCCTTTCCCCTCAGAGCATCTAGTGTGAAGCTTTGCTCTGAGCCTTCCCTTGATAGATGATGGTCTAATTAGCCTGGAGAGTCTCTGACAACCATCCAAGAAGCGTCTATGTTGAAAAATGTCCCATTGTGGCAGAGATTAAAACTGGAACCAACAGTTTTTATGACAGGGTGAATAGAATGCCACTGAGAAAACAAATTTACTATATTTCAACACAACTTGTTTGCTGTTGCATAAAGTCCAACAAAAAGCTCTTTGATTCATCATAACTTACTGCTTCTGTAGCAAATAGTATATGTTGTTAATTAGAAACAAATTTGGCCTGTCATGTAAAATGCATTATAAACAGTTTTGAGTGAATTTTACTTCAAAAGTTATTTTGTGGGGAAAAACCATAAAAGCATGTGAAATCGCTGATATGAAGAAAATGCATAAATGTCATGCAATTCGAGGTTCACTGTTTACAGTGCTCAAATAGTGCATTCCAGGAGTTTAGATGAGAGTGGTCAGGGACCAGGCTCAGACAAGGAAGGAAGTCCTGTCCTCTCCCCACTTCATCCTGAACAATCATCTTTCATCAGTAAATAAGCAGGTAGCAGAACAATCATCAAAAGGCCTATTTAAAAGACACTTAAAGAATTTTAACTCTCTTGGTTTTTTTATTATAAAATTTACAAAACAGATTTTTTTAATTTAATAAACCTTATATTTTAGAGAAGTTTAAAGTTTACAGGAACAGTGAGCAGAAAGTACAGAGTTCCCTTCTACGCCCTCTCTGCCCACACATCTCCACTCCACCCCCCCCCAGCTTCCCTTATTATCAACATCTTGCATTAATGTGATACGTATGATACACTGATGAGTCAATATTGATATTTTAGAGAAGTTTAAAGTTTACAGGAACAGTGAGCAGAAAGTACAGAGTTCCCTTCTACGCCCTCTCTGCCCACACATCTCCACTCCACCCCCCCCCCAGCTTCCCTTATTATCAACATCTTGCATTAATGTGATACGTATGATACACTGATGAGTCAATATTGATACATTATTGTTAACTAAACCATAGATTACATTACTGTTCATTCTTTGTACATTCCATGGGGTTTTGATAAATACATAGTGATATGTATCCACCATTACAGTATCATCCAAACAGATTTTAAGCTAACTAAGTATAAAAGGAGACTGGAAGATACCATTTTGAAACATCTAACTGTGGCTGAAACAAGTTAAATGAACTAAAACTCAACCCAAAACTTAGTGAACTTATTCTTTATAGTTCCTACTGGTCAGAAAAGCAGTATAGTAGAAATTATTAGTCTTGTCTTTGAAAGCTGTAGTTATTTTGATAAACAGTGCTGTCAAAAACAGCAAATGCGAACACCACCTACCCTAGCCTATTCTCTTTCGTGTACTGTTCTCAAAGTTTGGTGTGAATACTTCATAGTTAAAGTATGTCTTCCCTTGAGGCTCACAAAGCCATTTAATTTCTGTTCTGGCATCTGGCCTGTTGTGTTTATGAGGTTCTATTGAGAAATGGAATTGATGATTTCTTCCATAACCACAAAGGAAAAATTGAGAGTTACTGATTTCCAACCACTATTATAACCTTTCATGTTTTTCTGGAAAAATGTTTTCTCTCCAAAATGGAAAAAAAAAAAAAAAAAAAAGGATTTCCTATTAAGTGTGTAACTGGTTGGTATCATCCTATTCTTCAAGATGTTGAAAATTCTCCTCAGACTTGGCCAGAGGAAGGCTGGAATTCCCCATATGTAGTTTGGAATCTACCAGATGTTGCTGCCTGGCCTGATAGATCTCTATTTGTTCCTGCTTGTCACGGCATTATTGTCAAGAAGAGTGGATTTCACATCTAGGGTTGACCCCGCCTGCCCCCCACAGCAACTTTCTTGTCAGTATACACTCACTGCTCTTGCCTCAAAGACCTCCCTCCCCAATCCCCACAGTCCCCTGAGGACTTACATGAAGTCAGGGGTGATGCTTTTTCCAATATCTTCCCCTTTGTGTGAAGTACCATTTTAAGACTTTCCTGGAAAATCAAAATCCAAGTTGTGAGGTACAACATTTCCTCTAGAGCAATGGTTCTTAATCGGGGGCAAATGTGGCCCCCAGCAGACATTTGGCAATGTCTGGAAATACTTTTTGGTTGTTACAAGCTGGGGAGGGTACTGTTGGCGTCTCGTAGATAGAGGTCAGAGGTGCTGCTAAACAGCCCACAGTGCACAGGACACCCCCCCAAATCAAAAGATTATCAGACTCAAAATGTCAGTTATATATACTGAAGTTGAGAAACCCCGCTCTAGCATTTTCGTCAGTTGACCATTTTTGTCATCCCATGTTGAAATACTTTGCATTTCAAAGTATTGCATGTGTTGAAGTATTAAAGCATTACATTCTGATTGTTTTAAAAAGATAATGTCCAGTAATAGAGGAAAATAATGTGTTTTCCTATCACCTTGCTCAAGAATAAAGCTACAGTATTTGCAAAGTAGATAACCTTAGTTGTCACTCAAAATGTAAACTGTCATAAGGGATAAGAGATTAACTGATTTCACTGCTAACTTTTATAGTGTTTTTATTTTCCCCTCTAACTACCTCCTCAATATCTTCGCTGACAAAGATGTTTTAAAATGGAAGACAATGAGACGCTTTTTGTTTATGAAAAATGAAGTGTTCAGGCACAAAACGCACAGTGGACCTCTTATAGAAGGTTTAAAATCTCCTTTCGTTCAAAGATTTTCGTAAGTGGCTATTTGTCACTTAATAGGAATTTCTGTTGTTGCTGCTGTCATTTTTATGCATAAACACCAGCATCTGTAGATTTCCAGGATATCCTTTAGCATTTCACATCCCTTGATGTTGGGTTGCCTCAGGTGATTTTTCCATATTAAAATCATGTTTAAAATTATGTAGAAATTTGTCTGAGCATACACTAGAAAAGCCATTGCACACTGGTAACCAGAAAACCAGATGCTACTCACAGATGAGTTTTGTTTATCCAGGATGAAATTTAAATGTTTTAAAATTAGTCATCAATATTCTAAAAAATAGTAGACTGTTCATAAGAATCTAGATACCTTTTTTTTTTCTGGAAAATTGGAAAGATCTAGCATTTGGGGCCAGCATTCCTTCATGGCAACAGTTCACTGAGAAAGGACAGCAGCTAGATGCTTTATCCAGGGCAGGTGCCTGCCAGCTTGCTCTAGTTGCCACCCAGCCTGCTTCATTCAGTTACCTTGTCTTCCCCACCTTGTGGTCATTTGAATTTGCAACTGCTGCTCCTTATGGGACAATTAAGTTCTGTAACTGGAAATGTCAGTAGTTAGTTTATGATCCAAAAATTGGTTCATAAACTAATTTAACAACTCATATCAAAGTCAGATGCAGAGCTGAGGCAGCTTAGGACGGTGGTAGGGAATATGATGAAAACAGAGAGCCTGACTGAATGGAAGGGGAGGGTCATGAAAAGAATCACGCTTTAATGTGAGAACAGATTCAGGGGATCCAGTCTGCTGTCTAGTATTAGCTCTGCAGAGAAATCTTCTGAATTCTGGTGAGAAGAGAGCAGGCCAGGTAGTAAACATGAAGAAAAATCAATGACATTCATGACAATGTCCGAGACTCTCTGCCATTGACATGGCCTGTATATCATCCTTGCCCCAAGTGATAGTTCCTAGTCCTGGCCTGTGTTCCTGGGGAATCACCAGAATTAGAAACGGAATCCAGGAAGAGCTCCATGAGGCGAGAGTCAGCCCAAGATAGGGGGTGGAGGGAATTACAATGCACTGCAATCAGGGTACAAGGCAAAGGTGGAGCAAAAAGCAAACCCAGTACCAAAGCATAAGAAGTATGAGATACAGGAATTAGGATACTAAGTTTAGAGCCTAAGCCAGATGCAGAAAGATGCAGATGCTAGTTTCTGGCCTTCGCATTCCTTTTTGGGAAGTCTGATTTGGGTGAATCCGGAAATCCCATGGTTTCTGTTTTCTATCTGTAGTAGTCTGAGGTCCACACTTTGGTGGCAATATCTGATTCCCTCATCAGTTGCAGTGATTTCCTTTTGAATGTTGTGCTTGATAGACCATGTTGCTACTTATCCAAGTTATCCATATCTCTAGTTTTCCTGGAGAAAAGCCAGGGGTGGTCTGGCTCCACAGAGCTTCAGGCTACTTCCCTCTCTCCTGGCTCTCAAACAGGACAAACAAGATAAAATCTTTAAGCTGCAGCCTCCTCCTGAGCTCTCCACATGTGGAGATGAAGAGGAAAACTCTCAGGGATGTCGGGTGGGGGGAGAGTGAGGGAATGGACTGTTTGGAGTGTTTAAGCCTTATCTGATGAAAGAGAAAGAAGAAAGGACTGGAAAGAAAGACATCTGAGGAAGGAAGAGAGTGAAAGAACATTAACATTGTTGCTGGAAGGAATCCCAGGTAAATACTACGGTAGGCTAGGTTTTCCCTGTTTGATATGTGTAGAGGGACCATAAAATTACCATCCAAACCTGAGCTCCTTTAAGAGAGAAAGAGGAGCTGTTAGTAATTTTTCCAAGATGCCAGCATGACCCGGGACCGGCCCAGCCAGCCAAGGCATCAGGTCTCAATAGTTAGGGATAGAGTAAGGAATCTCCCTTCAGATTCACACCTGGGCTATTGACTAAATTGTAGAGGCCTGGAGGCCTTCACTGTACCCTACGGTATTATGATGTCGGAAGTGAAGACTCAGACTTGAACTTGGTCAGGATGAAGGGGAGAGTGCTTCTCTTCTCTTAACGAAGTGTCAGAATGACCCAGGGACTTGAAAAAATTACAGAGGCCCAGGAATTCAATTTTAATTATTCTGGATTGGGCCTAAACAAGATTTTGATGATTCTATTGTGCACCTCGCCTGGAACTCTATGGTTTCTCTCAGGTTTCTAGGCAACATACCCTGGTCTTCCCTTCCCCCAGGATTGCCCTGTGCTGAAGAGACAGTGGGATGGCCCTGCAACTAGGGAACCTGGGGCAGGAGGAGGTGGGAGAGGCAGTAAATTGACCTGTGTATTTAAACTGAGAATGTGTATTTCTTGTCAAGGACAATTGAATATCAAAAAACAAAACAAAACAAACAAAACAGCTGAATAAAACCACTAAACCAGGTCTGTTCTAGCTCTTGGCATCACAAACATGAAGGTTGAAGGGTCGTGCTTGGAGCGGTACTTGTCACTTTCTCCAACCATACAGATGCGTTTATTCAGTCAGTTGCCGCATACCTAGTCTGTGTTTGGAGATACCAACATCGAATCTCCCTTCAGACCCCAGAGATTTTTTCATTCAGCCCGTATTTCTGGAGCATCTTCTGGGTGAGGGTGATAGAGACTGCCATAGTTGCCACTGTGCTGCACAGGGCTTGGGACAACCTTCACTTTCCAGACTGAGTTACTGAAGTAGCACCAGGAACCCAGAGAGAGCTGGGCTGCTTTGAACTGTTAAAAGATAAACCGAGGCAGAATAAAAATTTTAAGTTTGAGCAAAAACTGATTTGCATCAGGCAGCACCAAACCAGAAGTGGTGGGAACACTGGACCACAGGAGCTCAGGAAAGACTTATATAGAGAAAGTGTGGAAGCAAAGAAAGGAAATTATTTGACTGGCTGTGGTTTAAAGCCAAGTAGGCTGTTTGTGATTGGCTGTCCTTAGCATTTTCATTCCTAACCTGGAGGCATTTACAAGCTTAGATTTAGGTTTGCCTACAGGCTGGCACAGCATTAGAGCCCCTTCAGTCTAACAGCCTCAGCCTCGTTGTTTAATTAATTTAACCCAGCTGCTCTCACCAGCGTCAATGGTTACAAAGCAGGTAGAAACACCAGTTGGATAGGCAAGAATTAATGAAAAGCATTTTAAATCCTCATTGCAGCCTCTCAGAAAATCACCAAAGGATTATATAACCCTCAGCAAGTCTTGGGATCTTCTTGCCTCTGCTCATTCTGCCTTCATTTCTCTTCTCTCTCAGAATCTCATCCCTTATCAATAGCTCAGTATTTCAGTTTCATCTCAAATCTCAATATCTTGCACGGCTCCACGGCTCGCCATGGTAACTGTTCTCTGTTTCCTTTCTCTCTCTCTCTCTCTCTCTCTCTCCGCCCCCCCCCCCCCCCCAACTCCCCCAAACTCGGCTTCCCAACTCTGGCTCCTGTAAGCTTTTCCTTTTCTCTCCTCCTCCTTCAGGGATCGATTGGTTTCTGGGGCCAGGGCTTGGTTTCCTTTAAGATGTAAATCCTGCAGCTCAGCTCAGTTCTAATCAGCACGACAAAAGGCCAGGAGCTGCCAGAGCTGCGGGCTCCTTCCTCTTAGAGCTTGGTGGGGGGGAGGTGGTGGTGGAAGGGGGTGGGCGAGAGCCGTGATTGCTCCAAAATGAAGGGTTTGCTCTGCATATTTGAATGCAAATGGTTTGCATACACGTATATACAAGCATGACTACATAGGCAGCCTGAAATATTGTAGGAGGATTCAGGAATGATTTTGCGTGAGAATGATATGTATGATATAGAAATATATGCCAGCTGAGTGCTTCTAAATTGATTTTTGTTACTGAACAACTTTGCAGTATATTAGTCAATGAAATTTTTGCCAGAGGAACTAAAAATGACTTTCGATATCCCTTTGCTCTTAATTTTCACAAGAACAAAACAGAAATTATGCTAATAAGGGTCAGATGTGGAGAAGTATGTACAAACTCTGAAAGAAAATTAGAACATTGTATCTTTTATGTCCATGAGAACAATATAAAATACAAAACAAAAAAGTTTGCAAAATTTTTTCTTGTTTGTAATTCTCATTAGACTGAGTACTCCTGGATAGACGGGACTGTTTTGTTCATCATTGTAACTGTAGCAACTAGTATGGTGCCTAAAATATGAGAGGTGATCATGAAACAAATAAGTATTACAAGCTGGCATTTGCCAAGTAACTGGCATTGTGCTATAAGTACAGTATCTCAGTCTCCCAGATATTTTTGTCATTGGTGTTATGTGGAGAAATGACTGTGCCACTATGTGATCTTTTAAGGCTTATATCTTTTAGATCTTGAAGATTCTTTTTATGTTCCTTCCTTCCCCCTTCCCACCCTCCTTTCCAATCTTTCCTCCTTTCTTACTGTATTTAAATATTTAGATAAGTGCCGCCCAATAGAAACATAATTGTAGCCACAAATGTGAGCAACAAAATTTAAAATTTCCCCATAGCCATATATCTAAAAAAGTAACAGAAAAAAATTCATTTAAATAATATATTTTATGTAACCTAGTATATACAAAATATTGTCATTTCAACATGTGATCAATATCAAAAAAAACGTAAAGAGATACTTTGCAGTCTTTTTTTAAAACATGAGTTTTCAAAATCTGGAGTATATTTTACATATTCAGTATATCTCAATTTAAAATTGTCACATTTCAAGTGCTCAAGAACCATGTGTGTAGCTGTCGTATGGACAACACAGTTATAGACAATCTGAGTTAGAGATCAAAATTGCTAGCCTGAATAATCCATCCTTTCTTTACTTACATCCAAAATGACTCATTTATTTATACACTGATATCTTGTAAGTATGCACAGCACTCAATACACATTAGTAGAATGAGTGAATGATAGTTGACATTACGATTTATTTTAGTCGGGTAAGATGTTAAAGAACTTGAGGGGGAGGACTTAACATTAATACTACCTACAGTATTGAACATGTGTTGAATCCCTGACATTAGACCAGATACTTGATAAACATTATCTCCTGTACTACTCACAGCATATTTTATGAGATTGATATGATTAGACTCACTTTTACAAAGCAATTGAAGCTCAGCAATGTTAAGTAAGTTGCTCAGGGTTAGAATCATAGTAAATTGCTGAACCAGATTTGAAGCAATGTTTGGTCTGATTCCAGACTGAACCCTTCACCACAGCTTACTGCCTTTGTAAGATAAGACCATCAGGATAAAGAAATAGCACAGAGCGGATGTATTCATTCTATCAAGTTAAAAAAAAAAAGGCCATTGCCTACTGGAGTTGCTGAATTTTTCTTTCTCATTTTAATAGAAAGAATAATTTAGTAGGAAGTATCCACCACTATTATTCAACATAGTTTTGGAAGTTTTAGCCATGCAATCAGAGAAGAAAAAGAATTAAAAGGAATCCAAATCAGAAAAGGAGAAGTAAAACTGTCACTGTTTGCAGAGGACATGATACTATACATAGAGAATCCTAAAAATGCTACCAGAAAGCTACTAGAACTAATCAATGAATTTGGTAAAGTAGCAGGATACAAAATTAATGCACAGAAATCTCTTGCATTCCTATGCACTAATGATGTAAAATCTGAAAGAGAAATTAAGGAAACACTTCCGTTTACCATTGCAACAAACAGAATAAAATACCTAGGAATAAACCTACCTAAGGAGACAAAAGACCTGTATGCAGAAAACTTTAAGACACTGATGAAAGAAATTAAAGATGATACAAACAGATGGAGAGATATACCATGTTCTTGGATTGGAAGAATCAACATTGTGAAAATGACTATACTACCCAAAGCAACCTACAGATTCAATTCAATCCCTGTCAAACTGCCAATGGCATTTTTCACAGAACTAGAACAAAAAATTTCACAACTTGTATGGAAACACAAAAGACCCTGAATAGCCAAAGCAATCTTGAGAAAGAAAAACAGAGCTGGAGGAATCATGCTCCTGGACTTCAGACTATACTACAAAGCTACAGTAATCAAGACAGTATGGTACTGGCACAAAAACAGAAATATAGATCAATGGAACAGGATAGGAAGCCCAGAGGTAAACCCATACACATATGGTCACCTTATGTTTGATAAAGGAGGCAAGAATATACAATGGAGAAAAGATAGCCTCTTCAATAAGTGGTGCTGGGAAAACTGCACAGCTACATGTAAAAGAATGAAATTAGAACGCTTCCTAACACCATACACAAAAATAAACTCAAAATGTATTAAAGACCTAAATGTAAGGCCAGACACTATAAAATTCTTAGAGGAAAACATAGGCAGAACATTCTATGGCATAAATCACAGCAAGATCCTTTTTGACCCACCTCCTAGAGAAATGGAAATCAAAACAAAAATAAACAAATAGAACCTAATGAAACTTAAAACCTTTTGCACAGCAAAGGAAACCATAAGCAAGATGAAAAGACAACCCTCAGAATGGGAGAAAACATTTGCAAATGAAGCAACTGACAAAGGATTAATCTCCAAAATATACAAGCAGCTCATGCAGCACAATATCAAAAAAAAACCCAACCCAATCCAAAGATGTGCAGAAGACCTAAATAGACATTTCTCCAAAGAAGATATACAGATTGCCAACAAACCCATGAGAGGATGCTCAACATCACTAATCATTAGAGAATTGCAAATCAAAATGACAGTGGGGTATCACCTCACACTGGTCAGAACGGCCATCACCAAAAAATCTACAAGCAATAAATGCTGGAGAGGATGTGGAGAAAAGGGAACCCTCTTACACTGTTGGTGAGAATGTAAATTAATACAGCCACTATGGAGAACAGTATGGAGGTTCCTTAAAAAACTACAAATAGAACTACCATATGACCCAGCAATCCCACTACTGGGCATATACCCTGAGAAAACCATAATTCAAAAAGAGACATGTACCACAATGTTCATTGCAGTGCTATTTACAATAACCAGGACATGGAAGCAACCTAAGTGTCCATCGACAGATAAATGGATAAAGAAGATGTGGCACATATATACAATGGAATATTACTCAGCTGTAAAAAGAAACGAAATTGAGTTATTTGTAGTGAGGTGGATGGACCTAGAGTCTGTCATACAGAGCGAAGTAAGTCAGAAAGAGAAAAACAAATACCATATGCTAACACATATATATGGAATCTAAAAACAAAATGGTTCTGATGAACCTAGGGTCAGGACCAGAATAAAGACACAGATGTAGAGAATGGATTTGAGGAGATGGGGGCTGGGGGGGGAAGGGTAAGCTGGGATGAAGTAAGAGAGTAGCATTGACATATATACACTACCAAATGTAAAATAGATAGCTAGTGGGAAGCAACTGTATAGCACAGGGAGATCAGCTCAGTGCTTTGTGACCACCTAGAGGGGTGGGATAGGGAGGGTGGGAGGAGACGCAAGAGGGAGGGGATATGGGGATGTATGCATACATATAGCTGCTTCACTTTGTTATAGAGCAGAAACTAACACAATATTGTAAAGCAATTATACTCCAATAAAGATGTGAATTTAAAAAAACAAAAAAGAAAAAAATAAAAAAGTATTCCCCAACAACAAAAAAGAGTAGCAAATATTCTTTCATTTTCACAAGTTTTATAATTTATTTCCAGAATGTTTATTGGAAAACATTCTAAATGTTTATTTAGAAAATTATTTTATGTTTCTTTAAAAAAAGAGAATGTAACTTATATTTTATGGCTTTAAACCATAGTGATTAAATAGTTTCACCAGGATAGTAGGTGAACCAAGAAGTCACCATTTTACATTTCTTTTCTGAACCTCCTCTAATTACCAAAAAATGTCCTCTTGAGATAGAGGTTAAAATTAGGTGCTAAATTAGGTAAGTCTCTTCCTTACCTATTCTGTAGGGTAGGTTGCCTGTTGAAAGCAGAAAATAATGCATTGCTGTGCATATGTAATTGTACAGATAATTGCCTCTATCATTTAAAAATATCACTTGCAAAAATGGCATCTATGATTAATTATGTACATTTATCATTGAGTCGACTGGGGTACATTATAAAATCCTTTCCCTAAGCTCATGCATCTTTCCTCTCTTCTTATTTCTTTCAATGTAAGTTGTTTAGTAATTCAAAATTTTTATTACTCCTTAAGCCATAATTCATCTACACAGGAACCAGCAACTAATTTGCCCTCTGTCTGTAGAGGGGTTGCTTTTTGACTTGTCGTATCAAGGAACAAGGGTGATGACGTTTAAACTCTCCCCTCATATAATAATGCTTCAGAAACTGAAATCCTGGGATAGGGATCGTTTATTGATATGTAAGTATCTCCATTACCATTTCCTTAACCGCAAACTGAACGTCGTTGGGCTTCAATGTCAAATGGTACCAAGGAAAGAAAAAAATTAATAAAAAACATAAAATTGTATAGTAATTCTGAAATCCTGACATGTGCAACTTACCTAATGTGAATATAATGTAATTAATGATAGTAGCAACTAACCAAGAACAGACTTTGTCCTTAACATAAGTCCTCCTTCTGGTCTCCCAGCTTCTCTGCTCTGCCCTGGATTCTCAGAATATCCAGATTGAGCCTCTGAAACGTCAGTCTGACCCTCAGCTCTAAACCCTTTACTCTTCCCATCTCACTCAAAGTAAGAGTCACAGTGGAAGTAAAAGTCGCAGTCTTTACAAAGGCCTGTGATGCCTGGAAGATCTGGCCCCTATTACCTCCTAGGACTTTATCTCCTTCTGCTGGTCCCTTCATTCAACTCTCCCCAGCCAGGGTGGCATCCCCCAATACTCTGGACACTTTCCCCACTCAGACCCCTGTGCTTGCTATTCCTTCTGCCTGGATTGCTTTTCCTTGTATTCATGTGGCTGCTCCCTTACCTCCCTAACTTGGCATGTATCACTCTTCAGTGTACCATATGTTTTATCTGTTAGTCTTATTTGTTAATTTCTCTCTCCACTAGGAAGGAAACACCATAGGGCAGGGATTTTAATCTGTTTGGTTCACTGATGAATTCTCAGCTCTTAGAAAAGTACTGGACACAGAGTAGGTGCTCAATAAGTGTTTGTTGATTGAACAAATAATTGTGTACTGTATTTTAATTTGTTAGATCTGGTGGCTCTCTCCCCAGCATAGGCAAGATGGTTGCTGGCAGCCCCAAACCTATATCCACATAACTCAAAATCCCCAGAGAAGAGAGGCCCTCTCAATCCTGGCTTCATTCACAAATCTCAGTGAGGCCCTGACCAGCCTGATTGACCCTGTGGTGATAAGGGTGCGGTGGTATGGTAGTGTGCTATGTCATGGCAATGGATAGCGTCACCGGATGAGAGAAGGAGAGATTCTCTGAAGAAAGGATTTTAGGTAGGCAGGCAGCATTATTACGCTTTAGGACCCAACACTTTTATGGTAAATTGCTTTCTTGTCTGTCACTTGATAGACTGTAATACTCTGTGAGGGCAGGACCAGCTCTGTCTTACTTACTACTATATCCTCAAGGCATAGCACATATTAGATGCTCAATAAATTTATGAATGAATGAAAAAATAAATGAATGGCAAGCTACTCGCAGGGGAGGGTGCGGGGGGTGGGGAGGGTGTGCAAATGTTTGGAGGCCTCACAACAAAGGAGGACATTAGATGAGTTAAATGTTTCAGGTATTATGCCGAGACTCTTGGGTGGAGATGTTTACAATTTGGATTTACCTGTCAAGCTGACCAGGCACCCTTTCCTGGGACTACTACTTCAGGAATTAGAACTGCATTTGCCTCAGTTCCTTTCATTTTCTTTGCTCCATAGTTGACTGGCTCCCTTTGAGGTCGCCACCTTCCTTCTTTAGAAATGGAGAGACCCTCCTTTAGGTCTGGCTCTAGGTTGCAAGTACTTCCTTAAGGCTGTTTTTGTACATCTCTGCTGGGATTCATTGTGCAGAACTTCTCTGGTTAAACTTTCTGAGGGAGAAAGTTTTGTATAGCCCTGAGATCTGGTTCCTCACAGAAAACACAAGGGAAAACACAACGTAAAGTACTAGTACACTATTTTCCCTCCCTCACTGAATATATATTAATAGAGTGTCTACTGTGTGCTGTGTACAGTGCTAAGCTCTGGAGAGGTGATGGGGAGGAACTGAACTAGAAGGGGAAACGGAGGAAATGCCACACACTTATACAGTTTCAATCAGGGGACCAGTGTTGATAGTATGAAGGGAACTCAGTGCCATGTGGTTAGAGGAGTCCTACTCTATTCTATGGAGTCAGAAGAGACTTCCCCTAGAAAATGGCATCTGAGCTGAGACTTGAAGGATGAATGAGTCAAACAGGTGGGACTCTAAATGTTTCGGGCAGAGGGGGCACCTGGAGACAGGGAGATGCATGGCTTCTTTGAGGACATGAGAGGAAGTCATTGTGGCTGGAGTTAGTGAGTGTGGGGAGGGTCCTGTAAGGTGAGGTCAGAGAGGAAGGCAAGGATCAGCTCATGCAGGGGTTGGTAGCCATGTTAAGAATTTTATCTTTATTTTGACAGGTATGGGAAGCCATTAACTGGTAGAGCGTGACGGTTCCCTCTGGAACAGATCACTCCAGCTGCAGAATGCAGTAAATATCGGATGGAGGTAAGAGTGGGTGGCTGAGATTGGTTCGGAGGCAACTTGATATAGAAATGAGAAATCGAGAAATGAAGTGTGACATCCCTTGATGGAATACTGAGTCCACTGCTTTATCAAGTCTGTTAGCGAGAAGTTCTCATTTTGGGAACTGATGGGGGTCTTTATCCCGATCCACACAGAAAATATAATTAGAGCTATGAATATGAATGTGATTGTTAAAGATCATGTCAGTAAAGAAAGAAAAGAGGGCTAAAGAAAAACACCTATATTTAAGGGCTGGGCATTCATACCACAAATATGTATTGTGTTCACTATGTGCCTGGCACCGGGCTGTGAGTCATAGTCAAGCAGGCAGAAGAAATTAGTTGGAGACAAAAGACGAGAACTCTGAAAATGTGGAGTAACGAACATCAACGAGTAAGAAAGTCTCGAGAAGAAAGTGTGGCCAGTGGTTCAGTTGCTGCAGAGGAAGAAAGTGAGATGAATGCTGACAACTTTGAGTCTGGATTAGACTCCACCCTACGTGGCACAGATTAGAAACTCAGGTTAATAAACAGAGTTAGGGGGATTGCGTATAAGGAACTTGACCAAACTTTCTCCCATTTTAGAACTTTAAATTATAGGCAGAGAAGACTTGATATATGACATTTCACTTTATATCTCACTTCCTTGAAAACCCATCTATTCCACCTATGGAAAGAGGGCTGTACATCCCCAGTCCTGCCATGGCTGTCAGACAAGAGCAGAGATGTTGTAATTTGAGGCTGACAGCAAGATGACCCTTACAGGGTCACTACAGTTTCTGTCTTGTGCCAGATCCTCCTGCTGAAAGATGGAGGTGCCATGACGTTAAATCAATGTAGTGAGTGATGTGGAGATTTGAGATGAAGCTAAACATAGCTTCCTTTGATTTTACCTTTTCATTTTTTTCTGGCTGGACGCCACTTTAGAAGAAAAATCGCCTCTGGATAAATCATCTCTTCAGGCTTGCTATTCTAAGCAAATGACATTATGCTAAGAGGATCAGAAGGACCTGAATGTTAATTGTGTTCATTTAGGGTTCCATGTAAAGTTTTTATTGAAGAAAAAAGACTCCCTATGAAATTTATGAAGTAGCAGAAACAAACACTCCTATTAGAAATATTCAGAAAACCATGTCACCAATTACAGATTTATTTACTTATTTATTTTAAAGTTTCAGTTTTTTTTAAAATAAATAAATTTATTTATTTTTGGCTGCTTTGGGTCTTCATTGCTGCGTGTGGGCTTTCTCTAGTTGTGGTGAGCAGGGGCTACTCTTAGTTGTGGTGCATGGGTTTCTCATTGCCGTGACTTCTCTTGTTGTGGAGCATGGGCTCTAGGCGCACAGGCTTCAGTAGTTGTGGCGTGCGGCTTCAGTAGTTGTGGCTCGCGGGCTCTAGAGCACAGGCTCAGTAGTTGTGGTGCATGGGCTTAGTTGCTCCGTGGCATGTGGGATCTCCCCAGACCAGGGCTCGAACCCGTGTCCCCTGCATTGGCAGGCGGATTCTTAACCCCTGTGCCACCAGGGAAGTTCCCCAATTACAGATTTAGCACCAAGTAACTCAGTAATGGAAATCAAAGTTATGAAAGAATAACATTAATTTGAGGTGAATAATATCCAAAATTTCATTTCCGATAATTTAAGAAATGGATGAATCTGTTGTGTATTGCTATATGACAAACCACCCCAAAATTTAGTTGTTCAAAACAAGGACCATTTATTGAGGACAGGATTCTTTGGGTGGGCAGTTTAGGCTGGGCTCAGCTGTGAAGCTCTTCTAGTCTCAGCTGGAAATTTCTCATGTATCTGCTGGTCGCTGCCAGTCAGCTGGTTAACTCTGCATCTGGGGATTGCCTGGGACAATGGGGGTGAATGAGCTACGTGTCTCTCATCAATCAGAAGGCTAGCTTCGACTTGTCCATATGGCCATTGGGCAGGGTTCCTAGAGAAAGAGTGGAAACTTGAATGCCTCTTGAGGTGTGGCTCAGAATTGGCTCAACAGCCTTTCAGCCAAAGGATGTCCAAGGTCAGCTCAGATTCAAGGGGTGAAAAAATAGACTGTCTATTGATGCAAGGGGCTAACTGCAAAGTTAAACCATACAGGAGAAAAAATTTTGGCCATTGTGCTATCTATCACAGATTCTGAATCATTTTTATCCTATTTGAGTCACATATTGGTAGATAAAATGTATAGTGTTTGAACAATACTTTTGGAAGGGGAAATGTCTTTATTTTTAGCTTTGTTGGCAGTTTCAAACTAGGACCTCCCTCACAGCAACCAGTTAGGATGAGATTTTATTAACAGAATATTTTTTACTTCATTCTTGTTTCTGTAACTATAAAGAAAATCCTCATGTTTTCAGTGGCTGTTAGTCTAGGTGTGTGATATAACCAATCACAGACAAAGCAGGACTTCTTAGTGGCAAGGAACACTACCTAGCTGCTGGCCTGGAAATCCTTTATAAAGAGTTCAGAATTGCCATTGGGAAAAGGGCATTTACTTGACAAATGGTGCTATTTCCATTTTTGTCTGCCCAATTTTAAATTTCCTCTTATTAAAATGGCAAATTCAGGCCCTGGAATAAATTGAACCAATGAAATACGTAACTGGAAGATACACACTTCACCACTTCACTCTGTAATATGTAGACATCTTATGGATGCAAGGACATTTCATGGAAAGGGAGTTTTTAAATTACTTTGTATGCATATAGAGAAAACAAAACTTTTTGATGTCTTGGCTCAAACTGAATAGGATCTCACTTAATAGCCCATGTAATACATTAAGATAATTTATTATTATGCTAATATTATATTGTAATATTTATTAAGCATTGGAAGTGCGCAGAATACTAGCTAGTCCACATAAAAGATCCTGATGAATTTCAAGGAAAAGGGCTAAGAAAAGCACTCTCCTAATGCATAGGAACGGAGGGTAATTCAGAATCTAGATGAACCAATAAACCCTATTTAATTTAGTATACATCATATGCCCCCAAAAAGGTAGACTAATGGAAAATGAGAGTGAGAATCTCTGATTAAAAGGTAATCATTTTAACGGCACATTTTCCTTCCAGACTTGAGTTTAGAAAGAGTCATTTCAGTAACATGTTTCTCATTTTAAGTTTTGGAGTGCTCGGCTGCTGCACTCTCAAAGAGAGCGCTCTGAGGATGGCCCCAAACTCATGAACCAAGAGGGGAAGGCATCTCACCATTACCACTTCACCCAGGAAGACCTGCACTTAGCTCTATATGGGGTCATCCCCAGCCGTCAGAACTCCGCCCACCTGCACCAGGCAATTTCGGGCCTCCTGGTCCCCATAGACAGCTCTGGGTCTGATTCTCTGCCTCAGACTCTGGATAACAACTCCCTTCAGCTACCAGAAGGTCTCTGCCTCGGACGGACGAAATTCAGTGAAGTGGCACATTTTGGTGTGTTCTTCAGTAGCCCTGTCACAAACAAAGGAGTCAGGTTCGGGCCCTTTCAGGGTAAAGTGGTCAACACCAGCTAAGTCAGGACGTACGGGGATAATTCCCTGATGTGGGACCTCTTTGAAGATGGTCATTTGAGCCACTTTATTGATGGAAAAGGAGGTGCAGGGAACTGGATGTCCTATGTCAACTGTGTTTGTTTCCCCACGGAGCAGAACTTAGTTGCCGTACAATGTCAAGGGCAGATCTTTTATGAAAGCTGCAGGGAGATCTCCCAGAACCCAGAGCTCCTTGCGTGGTATGGAGATTGCTATGAGAAGTTTTTGGACATTCCTGTGAGCCTGCAGGTCATAAAGCAGTGGAACCAAGCATCTGGGCCCTCGGAAGAGTCTGCAGAAGGGTACACGTGTGAAAGATGTGGAAAAGTATTTACCTACAAACATTACAGAGACAAGCATCTCAAGTACACCCCATGTGTGGACAAGGGTGACAGGAAATTTCCCTGTTCTTTATGCAACGATCCTTTGAGAAGTGAGAACGGCTCCGGATCCGGATCCTTCACATTCGTGAGAAGCATCGGCCTCACAAGTGTTCTGTGTATGGGAAATGTTTCTCTCAATCTTCCAACCTAAACAAACACATGAGAGTCCACTCTGGAGACAGACTCTACCACTGTGTGTATTGTACCAAGACGTTCACTGCCTCTAGTATACTCCGCACACATATCAGGAAGCACTCTGGGGAGAAGCCCTTCAAATGCAAGTACCGTGCCAAATCTTTTGCGTCCCATGCTGCCCACGACAGCCATATCCGATGCTCACACAAGTAGCGTGGCACCGTTCCTGTTACATCTGTGGAAAAACCTTCCCAGATCAAGAAGCCTTCTACTCCCACATGAAGTTTCATGAAGACTGCTAGCCCTCAGAGAGTTTGAGGACAGTGCCTCTGTATTTCTGTCTTAATGTTTCTTGTTTATGGGTGTATCTTACAAACAAATGATAGCTAGATTGAGATGAGAAACAGAATAATGGAACTGACCAATTAGCAGAATTTACCAGATTTCTTGATTGTGGTTTTAACAGCTTTCACAGAAACATCTTTCACAATTTCTAACAAGAATGGAGTATTGCTGAATTCACCTAGAAATAATGAAAGCTGGCTGTTAATAGTGCTTAAAGGTCTGGAAACTCAACATCAACCTTGAAAGGGACTATATTTCATTTCAGGGACTGGGAGTAGAGTCTTTGATTAATTGCGATTTTAAAAAAAGGAGGCTTTTTCTCTACTATTTGCCCCGGGCCCGCAATTGTAATATGTCTGTGGCCATCATCCCCTGTTATATTTCTTAACAGAATAAATTCTTTAAAAATCCAAAAAAAAAAAAAAAAGTTTTGGCCAATAATCCTCTGCATTATTATCTGATGTTCTAAAATAACAAGTTGCAGTGGTTTCTATAGAGACCAGCTTTATAACTATTATTCCAAACTACAAAATGAAATGCCTTTAAAAAATTATACCCTAACTGTAACTTTATGACATCACAATAAAATTTACAATGTTGGCATAAGGTATTTGGAAGTCTCAGACTAGAGTTATAAATCTGCAGTAAGAGGACAATTTTCCTAAAAAATAAATAATATACTTTAAAAACCATCTCTACCATGGCCAAGAAAAATGGGAAAAAATTTGAGACAATTATTTAGATGACTACAAAAAAAAAAAAAAATCCATACTCCAAAATATCCCCTGAGACTTTATGTAAAAAATATGCACATAATTTGAGGAAAGAGTTTCTTAGTTTGTCGTAATTCTATTTTGCTTAGCCAGTTTAGATCTGGGGAGAAAAAGTAAAGCCAATGCTAAAAAGGGGCTTAGAAACAGCATTTCCTATTTCATGAAATCATGCTCACTGACTGAGGGTTATCCTCTGCTCGTCTTTAAATAGAATTCTCACAGAAGTTGATGAAAATCTTGGGTGAATATTGATTGAAAAATAAGTTCTTGGGCTTCCCTGGTGGCGCAGTGGTTGAGAGTTCGCCTGCCGATGCAGGGGATACGGGTTCGTGCCCCGGTCTAGGAAGATCCCACATGCCACGGAGCGGCTGGGCCCGTGAGCCATGGCCGTTGAGCCTGCGCGTCAGGAGCCTGTGCTCCGCAACGGGAGAGGCCACAACAACAACAACAAAAAAGTTCTTTCTCTGTCTGTATATATGCTCATAAATATGCTACATGTGTATGTACATAATGGCATCAATTAAATTTTTAAATATGTTCTAGCCCCCTTGGGGGGTGTGTCTCTAAACAAGTAAAAAATGCAAAAGCACACAAATTTACATGCTTTTTGGATGATGGTAGTTGTAGCTGGTGGGAGAAAAGTATCCTAATTATTAGTTTATATATATTTGAGAAAAAAGTACAGGTTAACTTTATTTCTGAAAAGTCTACATATATTCTTTTTATTTAAATAAAGGTATGCTGCAGATATCTATGTTGCCATTGTAATAAAACATAAATACAAATTTTTATTTATTATTTATTTATTTATTTTGTAATGTGCATTCATGGTAATCTGTATTCCTTTAAGCAAGGAGTGTAATGTTATTTAATAATTCACAAAGACCATTTTAGGATAGTATACTTAGTTGATTGATTAGATTTTTAAAATGCAGATAGATTTTATTTGGTAATTTTTATTTAAAAATTTGAAGAGGGGAAATACAGAGCTGTAAGAGTACATACATGTTCAAATAGTAAAAGACAAGACAAACATATTTCATGGGAATAATATCACCTACCAATATCAGCTTTATGGTTGAATATTGGCCACATAGCTCTATGGTATATATACTGAAGTCTAGCTAATGAAAAGTGATGTGGAAATTGAATCAACCAGTTCTTGTTTGCTTCTTTTGAAATTATATGTAAGCACATACACATTTGTAATACAGAGAAACATAACACATATTTACATGTGTGCCTAATTATTTGGTTTAGCTGTTTATCAAAATGACTGCTCAAAATTCTGTCTGTTTAAAAAGTTTGCTATGTAGGTCTTATTTAAACTATATTTTGAAATGAGCAAAACAACACATAGGCAATTCATAAGTAAGAAATTCTAAAAATGCCTCTTTAAGGATATTTCAGCAACTTGTAAAACTGCTTCTACTTATGCACAGACTTCAAGAGAAGACATGCTGGGAAGCAAACTCCAGGAAGTGCCAGAAAATTAAAGAGAGAATGAGGAAAAGTGGAAAATTCATGATGGAATTTGAAGGTCACAAGCTGAAGGTAAAGACATGGTACTCTATTTAGTAGAGGTTTTTTTTCCTCCCTCTTTTAGGCTGCACCCAGGAGAGGCAACTAGATCAGAAATAGAAAAGGAGCATTTCCTAGGGTCTGTAAGGAAAGAAAAGCTAGTGAAGAGTTATTCCTAAAGATTCTGAGAAAGCTCTTATAAAAGGGGGTAAAGAAGAGAGGAGCCTTCATTAAGTAACTTCAAATAGTCTGTGCACAGGATAGCTGGGTGACAGTTTGGTGATAGAACCTGGGTTCTTAGGCCTTTGGAATGAATTCTAAAGTTCTGGGAAGATAGATAGCGGAGTTAGCTTAAGTACCATTATGTTAGTCACCTGTTAGAAAGTTTTTTCATCTAATTATCATTTTTTAAATCTTTGATCCTGAGTTTATTTCCTTTATATTTCTTCTGGATGTAACTGCTATATTAGACAAGAGTTGCTTAGTCTGTGGACTGTGGGGTTTGATACACCAGCTTGTTTCATTTATTTATCTGGACACTTGACTCAATAGATCTCCACTTCTATCTGGAGGCAGCTGATACAAAAAGGAAGTCCAGACTAGTCTAAAAAGGAAGACTAATCCATATTTAAAAGTAAGCTTTGCACTGCAACCACGTCTTGGAGATGGTATTGTGTTTTGTGCTATGTGAAAATTATTTTTATAGTATCACTTCATTTTAATAGAGAGGATCATGAAATTCAGTTCTTGGAAGTATTAACATTCCTGCCTTCATGGATAGCTGGGACATTTCTCCTAAGTACAGAACTTACTTTTTTTTTTTTTTTCCCTGAAATATTGAACTCATTAAGGTAAAAAGAAATTACCTAGATCAGTGATTCTCTATTCTCTATGCTAATTAGAATTCCCTGGAGAGCTTTTAAAAATTACAGATCCAAAATCCCGGCCCCTAACCTAAAACAGGGAGTGGGGCCTTGGCACGTTCTTTTTTAAAAAGCTCTCAAGGTGATTCTAACTCATAGGCAAGGTTAGAACACCCACCTAGATAGTTCAAGGCCAAAAAATAATACATAAACAAATAATTAGAAAGATAAATCCCTATCTGTATTTTAATTTGAAGCATTGCTTCAGTGTCATTTTTTCAGTGTCATTTGTTTTAAAACCACCAGTGTACTCGGTTACCGGTAGCTTTAAATCCAAATATATTTAGAATATAGCCAAGCCCTTTTACAGTCCATTTCCAACCAACTTTTCAGGTCTCAGCTCCCTACAACCCTCTTTCAATGTTGTTGAACTCAAAGCATTTGAACACTCCCTGCACCTTTATTCCTCCATGATTTAGCTTCTTGCTGTTTTCTCTCTGACATACTGGAACCTCCTTCTGAACTTGGCAAAACGCTACTTATCCTTTAAATGGCCAACTTTAGAGTCATTGCCTCTGTGACACTGGGCTAATCATAATTATTTTCTATAATGCTGATTTGTGTAAATTCAAATCACTTCAATATTTTCCTGAGGAGACAAAACCACATTATCTAATGGTACGTATATTTAATAATACCTCTCTTCAAACTTTATCTAAGTGTGTATCTGTCATATTGCTGCTTAGTTACTCCAATATCAATAATTACTTAGGTATATAATCCCAGAAGGAGGCATTTGATTTAAGTTTATGAATTATTTCTCCTAGACATTTGAAGTATGTTCTGAACAGTTGCAAATTCCAATGCGTTTTATTCCAGCTCCCTGAATCATTTTAAGGAAAACCATCATGTATGATTTTCTTTTTCTGCTTAAAATGCGACTATCCAGACTTTAAAACAAATAGGAAATATTTAAAATATCAGAACATCCATATTCTTTTGATATATTGATTTTTCACATTTGCTTACAGTATGTGTTTTAAATAGGAAATCAGTGGATATGATTTTTCTTCACTCCTTTTGGCTTTGATGCCACAGGAAGCCAGCTTGCTAACTCCCTGATACCTGATATTTCCCTGACTAAAAAGTCTCTCCGATGAGAATCAGCATTTTCCCCAGGATAGGAGTCATGAATTCTCATCTTCCTAAAGATACATATGTCCCTTAAAAGGGTCCAGAACATTTCCTGCAAAACTGTCTGTCGTAGGAGCACCTATTAGAGCTACCATCAGAAAGACTGAGGGAAGAAATGCATCCTTCCTACAACAGAAAAAAAAAGTGCACCCTAAAATAGACCAAGAACTTGAACATCAGCAAAACTGGGGGGGGGGGGATCAGATAATGCTTTAAGTGAAAATTTGATTTAAAAAATTAAAGCTTACTGCACATTGTTAGAGCTTGGAGTTGAGGCCCCTGGCCGATGAACTCACAAGTATAGGTAGTGTGCTACATGAGGGGCAAGTTTTTCGCTAACATCGCAAGGGTCTCTGGCCCAATGAGTAGAGTTTGATAGTAATACTTGCTACAAATGTAAAAAAAAAAAAAAAAAAAAAAAAAAAATTAAAGCTTATCCTTCAGTTCTCTAGCTTAAGTTTTCCGACTTCTCACTGTTGGAATTTTGTGAAATATACAGATGGTAGAGAAGAATTTGTATTAATATTCTGAATTTACATTTCTTAATTTAGGAAGGTGTTTGGTTTGTTAGGGTGGCCTGTAGTGCAATCTATAATTACACAGATTGCAATTTATATCTACTCACAAAACAGAAGAGTTACTTTTCTAGGACAATTTCAGGTCTCTGCAGATAGGAAAAATTTCTGTAATTGAGAAACTACTCAACTTCTAGGCAAGAGCCCGTGACATCCAGGTAATCCCATGCCGATATGGACTGTTCCTTTCCTCTCAAATCGGTATTGTTCATGACCCCAGATTCTCCATCAAACTCAATCCCGGCTGAACTACAGGTAATAGCCCCGCTGGGTGCGGACTGCAGGCCAACCACTGGAGGGCGTCTGGACGCTTCCAAACAGCTCCGAAGCGCCTGGAAATCTAGAGCTCGAGGACTGGAAAGCGCAGGAGGAAGAACGTGATCTTTGATTTTATTGGGCTAATAAGTAAAGGGAAGAACAGGCAGGTTTGGGAGCAAAAGTACGCTGTTTTCTTTCTTGGGATTAGCCCTTCTTGCTGACGCAGCAAATTCCCTAGAGAGTTAGAGAGACTAATACCACTCAGGCCCCAGCCCGCGGAACCCCACGAGGGCGAGTCTCGAGAGTGTGTAGCCCCGCTGCGCCGGGCGCCTGGCTAGCTTCCCGGGCGCTGGAGGACACCGGCGCACGTCCCGAGGCGCGAGGACCGCCTCGCTGTCAGGTGATCGCGCGACGGTGGCGGCCGAGGGCCCGAGGCACTGCAACCTGCTCTAGAAACCCGGGAACGCAAGGCCTTTTCCAATAATAAAGGAATTCCTTCCCTGACCTCCATTTCTTCCCCCACCGGGTTCGTTCAAAGCATTTATCCTTTGGGGAGTGGGCAGTGAACCAACCTCGGAGTTGAAATAGAAAAGGTGTACGGTATTTCGGGTGGGCTCCCCTGCCGCATTCATTTCCTCCCTGCCGAAGATTCGCACTGAATTGTAATCACTTTACCCTGTGATTTTCTCGATCTAAAAAAAAAATGTGTTTTCAAAGCATCACTTTAAAGAAAAGTCTTGCTTCCTGCTCATGAACCTTTAAATCCCTGGTAGGAAGAGGGGAGTTGAAAGGCACATGAGAGATGCTCAGGTTTTCAGATATCCCGGCGCCGGGCAATGCGCCTAGTGAAGAACAGGACAGAGATTTCCAAAAACACGTAGTCACTGTCGTTGCCTGCCAGCCGGCTGCTGGGACTGCGTGTCACTTGAGGGGCCCCGGAGACAGATTTCGGCTCTCCGGCTACAGGGTGGGAACCGGTTCCTTTGTAACTGAAAGACCCTACCCTCAGCTAAAAAGATGTCAAATCATTCCTCAGGCCAGACGGAATTCAGCATCCAAAGGGTTACACGCGGCTGCCGGGTTCGGGCGGAGGAGAGGGCGCCTCAGCACTCCCGGTAATTCAATTAGTCAGGTTTCTGGAAGGTGGGGCCCGGGAGGGGGGTTAGGAGGCGTGGGGAAGGGAGGAGATTAGGAAAACGCCTCTTTCTCGTGGAGCAGACCAATCCGGTTGGAGTAAAGAGGAAAAAAAAACCCGATCTGTAAGCAAACAGCAGGCCTTTCCCTGACTGGCTGCTCCAGCCACCCCCCACCCCTTTCCAAGTAAACTGCGAGGAAGAAAAAAAAAAAAAAAGCAGCCCACATGACCCGGGCCTCGGCGGCAGCAGCAGCGCTGGCTAGGCTCGGGCTGGCGGCGCCTCCCCCTCTCGGTCCGGAGCTCACACCGGCGCTCGCGCCGCCCGCCGACCCCGCGCCCTGCGCTCCACGCCCACCCCACCCCCGCGCCGCCCACGTCCACGTTCACGCGCGCGGCCTCGCGCTCCGGTACGGCTGCGGCGGCTGCGGCGGCTGCTGCTGCTGCTGCTGCTGCTGGGTTGCCGCTGCTGTCGGCTTTACACGCAGGTCATTAACGAGGGGGCGTGCCCGAGGAAATTTTTCCCATAAAGCATTTTTTCTCTCTCTCTTTTTTTTCTCTTTTGCAAAACTGACTTTTACCCCTTTCCACTTCTCGCCAGTCGTTTCAATCCCTCCTGGGCTGCTCGTGCTGCTGCTGCACTCAAGTTTATTTTCCCGCCTGGTAAAGGTTTTGGGATTCTGTCGGTGGTTTTCACCTCTTGTTGCTGCTGTGCCCAAGGAGGGAAAGAGGAGCAGCTGCGGGAGGATCGGGAAGGTTTTCTGATGTAGTCATCGGGGAGGTGCCACACGCTCTCGTGCGCTCTTTCTTTTTTTTTTTTTTTTTTCTCCTTTCGCATTTCAAACTGATTGATGCCTCTCTACAAGTTGCCGGGCTTGGGGTCGGACCAGTCGGAGTCGCAGGGACACTTCTGAGAGCTCACCCAGGGCTCTTGGCACCGCGTCTGGGGGCTCATTCTTGCTCCCGGAAGGCGATCGGAGACTGACATCAGCCCATCCAGGAGTTGGAGGGATTCATTTGAAAGTGATTGTTTCCCCTCCCGCTCTCCAGCTGAACAGTTGGATTGGCATCGTCCTGCAGGTTTCGGCATCCCAGCTCCGCCTGGCTGGCTGGTTCAGACCTCTGCTCTCCATTCACTCTGGTGCACCGACTCCCGGCCAAGAAAAGCACGCGCGAGAAATCCCCGAGACTCAGGCAGCGGCCAGGGTGTCGCCTCCCGCCACCGTCGCAGTCCGACTCCGACAGGGGACCTGCCGAAAGACGCGAAAAGCCAAACTTTTCTTTGAGGTTTGAGAGGCAAGACCGCTCCTCGCCCGCTTAGCTGCCGCTTAACCAGTTCCAGGACGCCGGCGGGGCTGGGTTTCTAGCTCCAGATCTCCACCCTTCTCGGCGCACCGCCCCGAACCCGTAGCACCTACGAGACTCCTCCGAGATTTCCAGGGGTTACCGGGTTAAAGCACAGAGGAGGCGGGGGAAGGGGGTCCTCAGACTCCCAGGACCACAGGCGGGAAGCCCCCCCATCCACACGGAGCCCTCTTCCTGCAGTTTCCTACAGGCCGCCAAAGTAACTTGGAGCGAAGCGGGGCGCAGTGCGAGGGCCCTGGGCGGCGGCGGAGCCGTGCGCACCCCGCGGCGCCGACGCTGAGCCGGGCCCGGCGGGCCGGTGTATGTCTCCCCGCGGCCGTGGCGCGCAACTCCCGGTGACTGTGCAGCGTGCGCCGCCGCCTGCCCCAACCCGCGCTGCCGCCGCCCGGCCCGGCGCGCACCTCCTTCTCCCGGGGTGACCGGCCTGCCGCCGCCGCCCGAGACACAGCTTGGCACCCCTTCCCCCGCCCTCGCCGCCGCCACCACAGACACACACGCACGCTTCTCTCCATCTTGTGATTCCTTTTTTTCTCCTGAGCCCTCCAGTGGGGGTGCGAGTTTGCCTTTATTCCCCCCACTCCTCCACCTTTATTTCTGTCTCTCCTCCCCCTCCTCAGCTTGGTGTGCGCCTCTTTCTTTTCTCGCCCCTCTTCATTTTTATTTATTCATATTTATTTGGCTCCCGCTCTCTCTCGCCCCTTCTTCCTCCCTCCCTCCCTCCCTCCGGATCCCTGATCTCTCCCCGGAGTGGCGCGTCGGCGGCTCCGCCGCTGGCCAGGCGTGATGTTGCACGTGGAGATGTTGACGCTGATGTTTCTTGTGCTCTGGACGTGTGTGTTCAGCCAGGACCCTGGCTCCAAGGCCGTCGCCGACCGCTACGCCGTCTACTGGAACAGCAGCAACCCCAGGTAAGGCAATGGGGGGCGGAGAGCCGGGGCTACCCGGGCCTCGGGGCCCTGCGGAAGGAGCGGCGGCGCCGGAGATCCGCGCGCATCGGCCGACAGCGGCGCGCACTCTCAGAGTCTGCGTCGCTCGGGCGCGGATGGCTTTCGAGGCGCCCGCGGGAAACGCTCACTTCGTGCCTCTCATTGTTGAGGTGCGGCAGGGAGCCTGAGCGCCCCTGGGCGTCCCCGGGGCTGCCCAGACCCGATGCTTCTGCGAAGCCCGGGGAGACTCGGAAAAGGCGGGAGCCCGGGAGTGGAGACTTCGCTTCCCACCCGGGCAGGCTGGCCAGCATCCCGAGCCAGGCGCGGGGCTTGGGCACGGGGAGCCCCGGGTGCAAGCCGCCAGGAGCTCCCTCTTGGAGCGTGGCTGCGCAGGGACTGTGGAGGGAACCCGCTAAACATCCCCAAAGTGTTTTTTTGTTTGTTTGTTTTCTTTTTAAATTTTTTCCTTCCCTTTTCCCCGGTGCGCTCAGAAAGCGCACTGGCTGGGGGAAGTGTGGGGGGCTGGGAAGCGGAAGCTTTAGGTTTATATTTTCCTCCTTAACTACGAGGAAATCATCCGACCACTAAGTCAGTCTGGTCCCGGCTCTCTTGGCAGTAGAGAGGCTTCTCCCACCTCCTCCACCTCCCGGTGGGCTCAAGGTGCCAGAAAGTTTGATCTAATGCCGGGTTACGTCATGCTTGCGGAGCTAGCTGCTGGAGTTGGCCGAACCGGGAGGTGGGAGCCCTTCGTCCGAAGCCTGGCAGTGTGCAGCCGGAGGAAAACGCGCGGTTACCTGGAAACGTTTTTCGGGCGCTTCCGAAGCCAGCCGAGTACGCGGGAACCTAGAGACGGGCGCCCGGGGCCGCCCTAGCGCTCCTGCTGGACCCTGGCTTGTTCACGGACCCTGGAAGAGGGGTAGGGGTGGGGTTGTCCAGAGTGCCGGGCGGACCCCTCCCGATCCAGAGCAGGTCCAAGCCCTACTTTCTCCCCGGCAGCAGTCGGCCCCGCTGGGCCCATATTGCTCTGCCTTTCTGGGACCGAGGCCAGCTTCCAGCTTCCAGCTTCCAGCTGTGGGCTGGTCTCGGTGCCCGCCGAGGAGAAGGGAAATAGCATCGATTATACCTAAAATCCCAGGTTTTCCCCTGGGCTGGCGTGGAAGTTGGGAGAAGAAACGCGGAGGCCAAGGGAAGAGTTTGGTTGCTGCGCACCCAGCGCGCTTGGGGAGAGGGGGCTGGTGGGCGCCTCTAGTTTTTCCTACCTCCCGGTGGCCCTCTCCGCCGGCCTCCCGCCTTCCTTTGTTATGCTGGCATAGGAGGGATTCCCCCGCTTGAAGTAATGTTCTCTCAGTTGAAGATGAGCAGATTTCCCTACGAGCCGTACGCCGGTTGCCGAACGGGGATAGAGTCCCCCCCACCCCCACCCCGCTACCTCAGGAAAGATAGTCACACCCAGGTAGCCCAAGTCCTGATTGAATCGCTTGGGCCAAGTGGAGACATCCTTCAAAGTTTGGTTTAAAAAGTCTCCTGAAGGTGGGTGTGGGATGGGAAGCTATTTCTTCTTTGACATGCCACTTACCGCTATTAGGAAAAGAGAAAGAGAAGCCATCCTGCCAGAGGAGATGCCTTTTATTAAAGCTGACAAGACAAATAGAGCAAGCTTTCCAGTTGTGATGGCGTTAAAAGCAAGTCTCATTATGTTGGTTGGTTTTATTCCCCTTTGGGCATTATTAGACAGCATATTCGAAACAGAGGAATTTATATTTTAAACTTTAGTGCCTTATCAAATAAAACAACAGTGAAATTGGTTAGTTGAATTTGGGACATTTTACTCTTGCTTGTCTTTTGTTTCCCACTCCAAACTTCACAGTGTAATCTTTTTCTCATGGTATTAATTTATTTGGGTACTTGGGTGTTCCAGTCATCCTGGGTTAAAACAGAAAGAATCAGCAACATCCCCACTCTTACCCCCTCCTTCTTAACCTGTCAAACTAGTCTGAGTTAGTTTGAGGACATTTTATCTTAGGTTATCTCTGTTTTATGCTTTTGATACTGTTGTTTGGTTTGAGATTAGCACACTGATTTTTGTCACAGGTCATGTTTTTTAATAGATCTGCCCTGCTTGCGGAAAACTCTTCTGCTCAGGATGCCATGGTGTGTTTGAACCTGCCCAAAGTTAACCTGTAGAATTTTAAAATACCAAGAGTATTCTCAAGTCAGTGTTTTAATTTGAAGTTTGTGGAAATACTTCTCTGATCATTATCAATTTGATAATGTTCAAAAGAAAGAATCATGCAACCCACACCCCCAAAAAAAGATTCAGCTCTAACTTTAGTATTTTTAGGGATTTGTGTTTATCTTCATATGTTATCACAGTAAAACTTACTTTAAAAAATAATATAATTTTAAAACTAGATACTGGTAGGCAGATTTATCTTAGAAATGTGGAATAAGACGGTGCTTTTCTGATGAATGAAGAAAAGTCAGCTTGGATGTATTTAAAAGGAGCCAAATGCAAAATAAGTAATTTAGAAATAAGTTTATCACAAAAGATAGTGAAAAAATATTTTAGAAAATTTGCAGGGGTCTACTAAATTTTAAACTTTTAATGTTTTACATTTTCTTTTCATCTATGCCATCATTTTGTAAAGTAAGCTAACCATGCTTTTTGGTTTGACATAAATCCTATCTTTTAAGATTTTGCTAAATTAATAATATTATCAGGAGACTTCAGTCTTGTGGAAAAAAGCAGAAAACTTTAATTGCAACTTAAAGAGACTTTAAAGATTTTTCTCTTAGAAGAAGAGTTCAGCGGACACGTTAAGCTGATAATAAATGGATATTGTGGCAAAATGAAGTAAATATATTTTAGCTTATACTAATGGACTTCATTTGAAATTATGTTTAGATAAAATTAAAATTAAGTATTACATCTTGATCACAGGATTTAAATTTCTTATTTTGTAACTTGTGTAGTCATAGGAGTTTATCAGCTGCATTGGGTTTCATTACTGACTGCTTTGATAACAGAAGCGTCCATAGATCTAAGTTCACAGAGGAAAAAAATGTAAAATGTATTTGCTGTCAGATGGTTTTGCTGTTAGAATCTGTCTTCCCAAGCATTCACTTCTGGGAAATAGATGTTTAATTTTTAAATGCTGATAACTTTTTAATTGGCAGTATTTATTGGGCAGTGGACCACATTGATTTTATGTATTGACTTGCTACAGATCTCTGAAATAGCAACTGAGACCTAACAGTCTGAATAAAAATATATGATAACATTTTTGTAAATGCACATTTCATATTTTAAACGTTTGAAAAGTTGTATGAGTTTCACCTAAATCGTGAGAGTAATAGAAAGATCCTTTTAATGTTATGCTCAATTCCGAACCGGCCTGTTACTAAGTAAGTTTGAGTAATGAAGATCCAAGTCAAGGAGATTATAACTATGGATAGAATATTTGTGTCTAATTTCTTTAATAATGGAAAAAGCTTTTAAGTAACTTTAAAAAAGACTTTCAATAATAAAACTTCCTTTACATTCTCCCTTAGTAGCTACGTTTATAAAGGTAGAGGTGACTCAATATTAAGAGTATGCCGCTTAATTTGAAACATGCTATAAACAGTTTGGTGCTTCCAAAGATAATATTCTTTCAAATGCTGTGTAGGTTGAAAAGTTCTTGGATTCATTTGACCACTTGCCAAAATGATGCTGGGATAATTAAACATGTCTCCTACTGGTTGGCATTAATAGATGGAATAGTAAAATAATACAGTGGCACATACAACCAGCATACTTTAAGAGTACCGATTTTCTTCACTTAGTACTTTGCTTCTGTTAAGGTTTGAGAATCACCAATTTAAAATGTTATTCTCTTATGGGAAACGATATCCCTATAATTCATCTGGGATTTTCTAAATTTCAGCCTAACCATATGTTTTCTTTGGACTTGTAAATTAAACATTTCATGTTAGAGTAGCAGGTAATTGACACCATTTAGTTTTGCAAACATGTAATCTTGAGTTGTGAAAGTGATGTGAATTCTAGGTCAACACTCCCAAATCTTTCAGGCAGTATAGTTGATATGTATGTGACTAAGTAGAGAGTAGTAACATTTTTCCCTGATCATATAGCCCTTGCATATTTTTTCTCTTTCAAAATTCACTTGTTTCATTAAAAAAAATCTGAGCTTCCAGTGTTTTATATATATATATATATATATATATATATACCAGTATACCAGTACTGTGCCTTTCCCACTGACAAATGAAATCAGTTTGGTCTAAATCTAGGAATTTGTTTTGAGGAAAGATGGAAAGTTGATCTTGGTTTTGAATGAGTTGTATCACCAACCCTGATAACTTTATTTTTGAAATTTTAAGTGTTTTAAATAATACTTCATATGTTAGAAACAAAAGTTCTTCAAGTAAAAGACATTACTTAGAATCTTTTAACTTTATTAACTCTGAACCTTAGTGTAATGTATCATTTTATTAGATGTAATGGGATAATTTTGTTATTTTGATATTTATATCAGAATTTTATAAACATCTGCTTTAAAAATAAAAATAAACATCTGCTTTAAAAACAAAGTGATGAAAATTTATATCCACTGTAGGAAACCTGAAGTGTTTTTACCCTTATCCATTTGTAGGAGACCTGAAGTGAATTTTCCCCCTCTTACCCTTTGTTTAATCTAGAAATTTGTAGAAGAAAAGTGTGCTTCTTATTTTTGGCCAGTTTTCCATAGAAGTTTGAAAGCAAAATAAGCCATTGAGATGTTATGTTCCATTGATTTTATACATTATGTTATGTATTCGTAATAAGCTATCAGAAATAGTCAACTGTCTTTTTCTTAGGTGACTGGAACATCAGTGCTGTTTGAGGCACGCTTGGCTGTTCAGTGTGAGACCAAGGTCAATATACTCTTCATGATTAAAAGAATCAGAGAGAGCCTTCAGTAGTTCATTACTCCCTGTTCGTTGATTTTAGTGGTATTAACTAAGCCATTGGCTCACTGAACGAATATCTTGTTGCCATATGTGTTCTGACTGATGATCAATAGCTCTAGAGGCTTCCACCTTTGAAGACTGAGGATCAGATTTGGAGGGAGCACTTAGTTATTTGGGGGCAAATTAGCCTTGTGAATTTCTTGCCATTTAATCTTGTAAGATGCCTCTGAAGAGGCATTTCATTGCATTCTGTCCACTGGCCTGATTTCTTGTTGGATGGGACAGATAAAGATGAGCATCTTCTTTTCTCCCCTGTTGCTATGAACCAAGCAAGCTACCAGCTTCATGCTGGGCCAAGAAAATTAATGAATACAATTAGTCCTTCAGGAGTCCTGGCCTTTGCAAACTTAGAAGTATATGCCAAAAGAATGTACCTTTGAGGAAGAGAAAACATTGAAATAGAAAATGAACAAAACATAAGAATATGTTAAGAACAGAATTTTATGTGAGGGTAACATTTGGTTTATTGTTTAGTTTTTTTCTTTGTCCAATATATATCATTTGATTAATAGTTTTTGAAAAAAGATACCCCTCAGCCCTCTTCATTTTTTGTGTTGGTTTTGAATAACTTCCAGCAGTAATGAGAATTTAAAAAGCTATGATATTTTATTTTAGATAATGAACCACTCTATGTTAACTGATGCCATATAATCAATTTTCTTTTCAGAAACAGTATACAAACTGTTAAAACAGCAGCCCTGATTAGAATGTCTTTGTTGAAAAGGAAGCTTGTATGTCTCTAAGCACAGTGAGGAAGTTCTGGCCACTTACCCAGGATGCTCAGTCAGGACTAGTCTTCCAAACCGAGAAAAAATTGCCTCTCCTCATTTGTGACAGATAATGCCTTCATATTCAGGTATAAAACCTCAAAGAGGAGTGTAAGAAATGAGATATTAATATTCACTTTTAGTAATTTGTCTTATGATGGTGGTCTTAGACAGCTAAACATCAATAAATTATTGTCTCTTTTAAGGGCCTGATTTATATTATTAGATTTATATTTTAGTCTGCTTCTCAACCTATACCCTGAGCTGTTTTGTGGAAAAGTTTCTTGTGATTAATTTGAACTTCCAGTGTTTCTGAATGGGATATTACTCACTACCAGGAGACCTTTTTCCTCTGGATTTTGCCTGTATTCATGTTTTCAAAATTGTCTGTTACAAACAAGGCAGCATAATGACATAGAAGAACTTAGTTTAAAAGTAAAAAGTAGTAATGCAGGTTTTTCTGTATCACAACTATTATGCCTAGTTTTGAGCATAAACAAAAATTTTTTCCTTCTATTTTACTATTCTTGATAATCTATACTCCTTATTGTACTCTGAAGGGTTTATTGTGAACTACTGAAGTCTCTACACTGTTTTCTAATCTGAAATCTGTGTAGATGGAAACTCTTTATTTTTAGGCTTTTGAATATAGTATTCAAACAGTGAGCCATAGATTTCAATAAAACCATTATTTTAAAACAGTGAAAACTTCTCCTTGAGTTAGCTGGTTGCTGGGAGACGGTAGTGTACTACAGTGATGGTTAGCTCAGCTTTCATTCAGGTAGAATTCTATCATTTTCAATAAGGAAAAATAAACCTTTGTCATCTTGAGAAACATTCTTCATGCAATTGACAGTTGACAGGTTGAAGAAAATGTTACTGTCAGGTCTTATTTTCCCCTCAAGTGAGAAATAAAAATAGTTTTGAGTGATTTTTTTAAAAAAAATCTATTAAAAACTTATTTCAAAATGGAGGAAAATGTTTTTAGTTTTTATGTGTATGTCACAGAGTTAA